>NC_134400.1:203311833-203571355 GCF_050003625.1 Haematobia irritans
TTTTTTTTTGGAGTGTTGGTGATGGGTGACAATTGAGTTCGACCTAAATAAAAAGAATATAAGGAAGGTCCTATAAGTACTTAGCCTAAATATTTTGTTCAACATATTCTCCTTTAAATTCAATGGATGTAGCTCATTAAATAGTATGAAGCAGACATAGAATTATATAATTTACACTCAAGAAATTCAAGAAACCTCAGAGTGCAAATACCTTTAAGATTTATACACGTTTACATTGTTAGCGAAGAAAAAAAAAAGCTCATATCAAAGCTTCTTGTTCCCTTAGGAAAGTCAAAATTGCCATCAGCATTACAAACAAACAATATTTGTTGTAACCAGAGCTCAGGCAACTTGAAAATGTGAATAACCTTTTTGAAAGCAAAGCCACTGCTTGTGTTGATATTGGATCCCAATGCTTCAACAACGATGAGCTCTGCGACACAAAAAAAAACTAGGGAATTTAAAAAAAGGACTGTAAAAAAAACACCAGGACACATGACAGACAATTGCGACAAAGACGTCACATTAACACAAAATGTAAGTGACACACATAAAGTGAAAGAGGGACGGATTCATTTCTGCGAAAATTAAAAAAAAAATAAAGTCTTTTATTAAAGAAATGTACACTCAAAAAAAAAAAAAAAAAAATAAATAAAAATAAACAGTTAACACACAAGGAAGGAAAATTTCGTTTTTTAGAAAAGTCCAATATTTTATTCCAAATTATTCCAAATATATAAGGAAATATTTTTCAAATTCAAGAAAATTTTGTAGACATAATTATTTTTTCCACTTATTTAAGAAAATTTCGTAGTTTGAGATCAAAATTGCGGAAATGTCTTTGGTGCCATACGAATTTCAAGATGAACGCATTATTGGAAAAATTTACAAAAAAATCTTCAAACAATTCTCCATGGAATTTCCAACAATTTAGAGAAAATATCTTGTATATCCCATAATTGGAACGTTTCACATGATTTGTTTCACAATTTACCGCATATTAATGTCAATCTACGGGGTTCCTATTTGAAACGGAAAGACCAGTATGCAGATTAGCAAAAACAAAAAATTCTGTTCCATTGCGCTAAGGTAGTTTTATCTGGTGTTTCTTATGGGAGAAAATGTAAAAAATCATTTAAGATAGGTTAGGTTAGGCAGCCCGATATTTAGGGCACACATAGACTATTCAGTCCATTCTGACACCACAGTGGTGGACATCTCTTTTATCACCTTTTCTTTTTTATAGCCGAGTTCGAACGGCGTTCCCCATTTCGCTAAAAAAAAACTTTTTGGTGTTTTGTCGAAATTGGAGTTGAACCCATAATCATTAGAATGCAAGGCTTGCATGCTAAAGATTACACCACGGCGGCTACATAAACAATCGCTTAGATCGTCCTAAACAAATTCGGCGGCAAAAGTTCATATGCATTTCTTATGGGTAGCAGAAATTTCGCTAGAGCTGCATAAACAGAGATGCCAAGCATTCCACGGTTAAATAACTTGCATACTTAATTACCGCGATCCCTATTTACCTTTCATGTCTTGTATAAAAAAATACATGGTTAATAAAATTTCCTTAATTACCCATCTCATTTAATTACCCAAAATGAAAAATCCTTAAATTTTCCTTGCACAAAAATGTGTTACATTTAAATTTTCGTTGGTGTACTCGTAATAATTGTATAAAAATACGTCAACTACAGTCAACTCCAATTGAAGTTAAAGTTGCCACAGTGTTAGTTGAATGCTATGAGAATTTACCAGGGGTTGAACCCATCATTGAATATTTCAAATCCGAATTTTAAAGAAGCTCTAGTACCACTTGATGTTCTAGACCAGTAGAATAAATTGAAAATTTAGAAACTACAACTTTGAAAACCGAAATCTCAAAGTGCGAGTCAAAATCTTTGGATTCATGGGTTCAGAGTGAGAACTCTCAGGCACCCACGAAAACCTAAATTTTCTTCAAAATTATTAGGTGTCCATTTATAAGAGCATAAAATTTAATTTCATACTATAGCAAGATGTTACACATTTAAGAGTATGCAATTTTGATAGGTTCCACTGTACACATATAAATTCTTTGCATTTTTTATATTCCTAAATCAAAACTTGTGATCGAAATTTCTGTGTTAACCCCTACCATCACTATAATTCATAATTATATATTACCAATTAATAAGCAAATTTGTTCAATAATTCTTTCCTGGCGATTCACTTTAATAACACCCCACCTTTAATGAATCATTTTTTTTTATCACACAATTAATACTAAATGAAATATGCATCGCAAACAAAATGTATCCTCAAGCGAGCGCATTGTGTGTAGAGAACATATGTATGTATTTCTCGTGTTTTTTTTTTGTTGTACAAAACATACCGTTATGAAAAAGTTTGCTCTTTAATGAACTCTGTCTATGAAGCGCTTGGTTTCATATTTCATGTATTTATTTAACAAGGCACACTCACTCACTTTTTGGTGTTGTTTGTTTGTTTTCGTTTTAATAATCGTTGTTTAGATTTAAAGTCGTGATTTTATCCAGGCTTTTTATTCTCCCATTATCTTATATATATTGTATTATGTCCAATGCTGCTGCTTCTGCTGCGATGTGTATCTGCGGCTTGTGTTTTAAATGCAGCCTTTTCCATACAACTCACTCACTAAAAGATAATCTCTTTGCTTTCTTTTTTGTTTTTTTCCGTTATAATTATTTTGTTTCTCGTCTTGGTAATGCGACTGTTGTTACTGTACTGTTTTGATCTCTTCTCTCCGTGGCAAACGAACCGATTTCGATAAAGGAGATTTTAGTTTGGGGCGGGGGACAACAACAATTTGTTGTATTGTATGTATCGTGTTTTTATGCCACAGCACACATAGAGAAGGAGCAGAAAATACTGTGCTATATTTTTTAATGTTTCTTAACAACTTTTTTTTCCTTCACTATTCTTCTAACCGAGATTTTGTAGACACGTACCGTTCCGTTCCAGAGCGTAGTTCAAACTATCTGCCGGCGCGCAACATCATCATATAAGTAAAATTTTGTAGACTACAGCCAACACAAACTCAAGAAGAGAGAAGTTTACAGTTGTTCATCGTATGGTGTATGTGTTTGTATGCATGTAACAACAAAGTTGTTGTTTTTGTTATTCCAGAATAATATCCCTCTATGCAGCCAGTCATCCAAACATCCATCCACACTCCATGGAGAAATATGCTGCAATGTGTGTGTGTGTATGTATATATTTGATAAATCCGAGCGTAAGTACAACACACTACCATTTATGATGGAATGCATTGGAATCAACTGCAAGCTGTTGTCTGGAATCTAATTACGAGGGAAGCTAAAAAAATGTTGAGAACTAAAAAAGGAGTCAAATATGAGATATTTGACTAAACTCTACCCCTGCCAATAATCGTATACGACATCCAAAACTCGTCGGAAAAGCGCCGTCACTATTGAGAAGTTGTACCACGCCAAGTTACTACAAAAAAGTATCGCATGAGTGCAATTATTAGGTGCCTTTTTTAATAAATTTAGAACGACGCCAATAAGAGCCCTTTCAAACAATCTGAAAAAGTGAATTTTAAGATAGTTGTAAAAGAATCATTACGTCAAGCAAAACACGATTATTTAGATGTTTATTAATTTGATTAAACATTTATAAATTCTTATAAATATAACATTTATACCACTATCACAACAAATTTAACATAATTTTTTCATTAACAATAGAATGACGTTGATTTACTAGTGACATGTTACATGTTACAGCGTCTATCAGCCAGTGTTTTTATTCTCGATGGAGGCAGCGTGTCTGTAAAATATCTGAAACACAATCACTTTATTCCATTTGGAAAGTCAAAAATTGTTCACCAATATAGGTGGGTATTAAGTTCGAGTTTAGCCGCTAAAATCGTAATTTTTTCAATAAAGTGAAAAATAAATCAGTAAAAAGAGGCATAAAATTATACATATTTGTTGCAGATTTAATTATAACTTGATGGGGGAATAGCCCAATGCAAATTTTCACAAAGTTTGTATTCCTTAAAACGGATTATTAAAGAAAACTAATCGCGAAAAAATGACGATTTTAGCGGCTAAACTCGAACTTAATACCCACCTATATTGGTGAACAATTTTTGACTTTCCAAATGTTTTCAGCACTTCATTATCAATTTTATTTAAATAAATTATAAGAAGATAGTTGCGCTTGGTGTTGCACAAAATATAAAATGGCTCTTGTAACAATAGTGATGGCAAAATACTTTCATGTACATTTCATACTTTTTCATACGCTTGCCCCATCATAGTTGGCCATTGTTGCAGTGTCACTTATGAGTCTGTGGTAGCGATGAGGATGAAATGGAAGTTTGAAATGCTGGCAGGGACGTTACACAATTTTTTTCGGATCCAATCACGAAATTAATTGATCCAATTATTTTTTTATTTAAAAGTCTTTAATCACGAAAATGATAGTTTCAATCACAGTTTCAGTTGGGCATAAAAAATACTTGATTACAAAATTAACTGATTTCATTAGCAATTTCAATTAATTTTTTAATTGACTAACTACAAATTGACTAAACAAATGTTGATTGCAAAACTAAAATTTTTGATTTTATTTTTTTAAATTAATTTTTAAAAACGTAATTATTTTCAATTACGTTCTTAACTGACTTGGTGTTTTTAATTTGATTAAAAAATTGATTGTTTGAAATAAATATTAAATTAAAATTTATTTTGTTTTTAACTGACTTAGTCTTCAGAGTTGATTAAAAAGTTAATTGTATCATCATTTTATTTGGATATATTTTGGTGATATTTTTCTGTGTATGCGAAACGTGTTGAACAAATAATGATGGATTATTTATAATTTATGACAAGTTATCCAATCGGTTCAACGGCTGAGGGCATACATTTATATTTGATTTCGAACTAGGGATGCCATACGTGCCCTTTTAAAGAGCACATGTGCTCTTTTTTACAAAATGTGCTCTTAAAACCAGATAGGCCAAAAGAGCACGCAAAAGTGCTCTATTTTTAGTTAAGTACTCTATGTTTGCAACAACAAATATTACTCCAACGCGATTCAATAAATGGTAAAAGTCAACTGAACATACGTAAATGTCACACTACGAGATTTTCCTACGCAGTTATTTTGTAATTAAATAGTGTTTTACTTTATATATCAGAGTGGAAGAAGAGCACGCCGATGTTGCTTCTTCACTTTGTATTCTATTCTAAATGTAAACAAACTTCTATTAATAAAATTTTTTCACAAAAGCACCAAACAAATGACCTACAAAGTATTGTAAGAAAATTAGCTTGAGTTGAAAGTGGTTTATTTTATGTATATGTTATGAACCTTTTTTTATGTTTAAATGATTTATTATGGAATTAAATGTTTTTATTTTATTAGAAAAAGTGTGCACTTTTTATAAACTGAATGTGCTCTTTTTGCCTCTTCAAAATCTGGTATCCCTATTTCAAACACAATGTTTTATATACCGCATTTGATTAAAAAAAGACGGACTTTAGAAAGACCTCAATGGCGAAATATCGAAAAATAGAGTGGGTTTTCTTTAAATAAAAATTCTCCTACGGTGCTTTTTTACCTTGCGAATTCGATTAAAAACACGGAATTTACAAAGACCATTGGGACGAAATCTCAAAACAAATTTAAAAAAATGATAACATTTGCAAAATGGCCTATATCTCGCAAACCAAGCCTAAAATAATGAATTTTGCTTTAATATTTTTTGATTTATTTTTAATTTAATAAATAATGCAGCTATACTTACAAAGAATAACATAAAAAACAATACACAATTCAGTTGTCGATATCTTGAAAACTAGAAATGTTCTATTCCTATTTCCATTTTTTGCTTAACAGGTTGGCTGATAAGTCCCCGGTCTGACACATAGATAGCGTCGCTAGTATTAAATGCATATTATTTGTATATAGTACCAACCTTCAAATGATTCGTGTCAAAATTTGACGTCTGTAAGTCAATTAGTTTGTGAGATAGAGCGTCTTTTATGAAGCAACTTTTGTTATTGTAAAAAAAAGGAAAAAAAGGAATTTCGTGTTTTGATAAAATACTGTTTTCTGAAGGGAAAAAATACGGTGGAAGCAAAAACTTGGCTTGATAATGAGTTTCCGGACTCTGCCCCAGGGAAATCAACAATAATTGATTGTTATGCAAAATTCAAGCGTGGTGAAATGAGCACGGGGGACGGTCAACGCAGTGGACGCCCGAAAGAGGTGGTTACCGACGAAAACATCAAAAAATCCACAAAATGATTTTGAATGACCGTAAAATGAAGTTGATCGAGATAGCAGAGGCCTTAAAGATATCAAAGGAACCTGTTGGTCATGTCATTCATCAATATTTGGATATGCGGAAGCTCTGTGCAAAATGGGTGCCGCGCGAGCTCACATTTGACCAAAAACAACAACGTGTTGATGATTCTGAGCGGTGTTTGCAGCTGTTAACTCGTAATACACCCGAGTTTTTCCGTCGATATGTGACAATGGATGAAACATGGCTCCATCACTACACTCCTGAGTCCAATCGACAGTCGGCTGAGTGGACAGCGACCGGTGAACCGCCTCCTAAGCGTGGAAAGACTCAAAAGTCCGCTGGCAAAGTAATGGCCTCTGTTTTTTGGGATGCGCATGGAATAATTTTTATCGATTATCTTGAGAAGGGAAAAACCATCAACAGTGACTATTATATGGCGTTATTGGAGCGTTTGAAGGTCGAAATCGCGGCAAAACGGCCCCATATGAAGAAGAAAAAAAAAGTGTTGTTCCACCAAGACAAGGCACCGTGCCACAAGTCATTGAGAACGATGGCAAAAATTCATGAATTGGGCTTCGAATTGCTTCCCCACCCACCGTATTCTCCAGATCTGGCCCCCAGCGATTTTTTCTTGTTCTCAGACCTCAAAAGGATGCTCGCAGGGAAAAAATTTGGCTGCAATGAAGAGGTGATCGCCGAAACTGAGGCCCATTTTGAGGCAAAACCGAAGGAGTACTACCAAAATGGTATCAAAAAATTGGAAGGTCGTTATAATCGTTGCGTCGTTCTTGAAGGGAACTAAAAACGAATTTTGACAAAAAAATGTGTTTTTCTTTGTTAGACCGGGGACTTATCAGCCAACCTGTTAACTTGATAAAATTTTCTATAGAAATAAACTTTTGACTAAATTTTCTATGGAAATAAAATGTTGACAAAATTTCTATAGAAATAAAATTTTGACAAAATTTGCTATAAAAATAAAATGTTGACAAAATTTTTTATAGAAATAAAATTTTCTAAAGAAATAAAATTTTGACAAAATTTTCTATAGAAATAAAATTTTGAAAAAACTTTTCGATAGAAATAAAATTTTGACAAAAATTTTCTAAAGAAATAAAATTTTGACAAAATTTTCAATAGAAATAAAACTTTGACAACAATTTTCTATAGAAATAAAATTTTGACAAAAATTTTCTATAGAAATAACATTTTAACCAAATTTACCATACAAATAATTTTGTTTTTTTGTGGTAGAATTTTTTTGGCACGAGCGGAAATCGTGTTTGAAATACGAAAGAAAGCTTTCGTTGGAATAGAAGAACAGGGCATTAGTGATTTTTATAGCTGGTGTAATTAATATGCCTCTTGCATCAATTTTAAATTCCGTCACTTTGTCACTAATTTGTCAACGTTCCTCGTATCAAAAGCCTATTGGAAGTACTCAAGTGCTCTATAAGGCTTTCGTTTTCTCTCGTGTTAATAGAACGAAACACACAAAACGTTCTCTTTGGAAATTTTAGGGGATGTTTTCGGTTATATTGTTATACCGTTGCTAGCATTGTGTTTGTATTAGCCTCCACCGTTAGTTCAAACTTCCAGTCTTCTCTTCTTTATTCCAGTGAATTTAACAGTGTATGTATATGTGTTACAGCCTAAAATAAAAACTGTATGCTTCAATGTTTGTATGTATGTTGCAAGTGGCTTAAACTCAAAATATATACGAAAATCCATATTCATCCAAATAAATGTACATGTTTGTATGTACACACTTTGATATATAAATCACATATATATACTTCCATGTAAATACTTATGTGTATATGTGTGGCTAACACAATGAATTAAAAGCCAACCAATTTTTATTTTATTACTTGTTTATGTTAAGAAGAATACACGGCAGCACTATTAAGACCGCAAGAAGGAGAACAGAAAAGAAATCCAGTGAAATATTTACGAGATGAGAGATGTGTCTGTGTTCTCCGTATGAATGATGTTTACATGAAAGCACATTTGTTTACAAAAACATTCACATTCTCAGTTACACATCCCCTTCAGAAGGGAGCCAAATAAGTGTGTAACGTATGTGATGGAGAATCAATCGCATAATTACTTGCATTCCTTTCGGTGTTTATTCGAAATGATATTGTTCGAATATCCAGATATTATCGAGAAATTGAGAAATTAAGGGAAATTCCATAATTATTTGCAATAAATTTCGCACCACACACTGTTAGCATCAAAAACATATTGGCAATTATTTCATACGAGACATTAATTGTGTGTACCCTCACCAAAGATAACAGAAGAAATACAATAAACTCCAATTTAAGATTGATTTCAATAATATTTATGATTTGTTCCTGAGTTTTTAAGACAAGGTGTCCCTAAAAATCTTGAATTTAATCAATATATAAATCCCAAACAAATTTTTCACAACCTTTTATAAAAAAATAAACAAAATTTATACTTATTGATATTTAAATATTTAATAAAAAATGTATGCGCCAGAGTACAGTATAATTTTAATGATCCAAAGCAAGAATTCAAAAATTAATATATAATAGAAAATGTGTATGAGTTCTGTGTCAAGTACGCCATATTAAATCATCATTACTATAAACTTAATTTACACCAAGTTTCCCTATGTCGATACTAGACCTTTCGATAGACAATATACCTGTTTTTAGCAGAGAATGAAGCCGACCCATTTTTGTCGGCGGCGGCTGACACTAAAGTTTTACCTCTGGCGGCGGCGGCTTGACGGCTAAGCCGATATAAATTTGTCCATTCAGCGGCGCACAATCATCCATTATAAAACCAATTTGAAGCAGAGAATGAAGCCGCCGAGTCGCGCCGCCGATTTCAGTCGCCGCCGACCATTTTTTGCCAGTCGACGCCGCCGCCGAATATGTCGACTCATCTCGACTCAAATTTAGCCGCCAAGTAATCAAAAATATCGATTTAAATCAGAAAATTTTTTATTAAATTGTCGTATTTTTTCCAAAATTTTGAACACAACCAATCATATTTAATCTGCTATAATAATTTAGCAAAAATTTAGCTCAGAAAATTTGAACGAAAAGTAAATTTGTTTGTAAGATAGGTTGTACAACTAATCTCATTACCATTCGATTAACTTCAAATTGATTTTATAATGGATAATTGTCCGCCGCCGAGTGAACAAATTTATATCGGCTCAGCCGTCAAGCCGCCGCCGCCGGAGGCAAAATTTTATTGTCCGCCGCCGCCGACAAAAATGGGTCGGCTTCATTCTCTGATTTGAAGTTATTCGAATGGTAAGGAGATTAGTTGTACAACCTATCTTACAATCAAATTTATATTTAGTTAAAATTTTCTGAGCTAAATATTTGCAAAAATGTTATAGCAGTTGGGAATTGATTGATTGTGGATGGAAGGTTCACCATTTTGGCAAAAATACTACAATTTTTATTATATTTTTCTGATTTAAATCGATATTTTTGATTAATTGGCGGCTTAATTTGAGTCGAGACGAGTCGACATATTCGGCGGCGGCGTCGACTGACAAAAAATGGTCGGCGGCGACTGAAATCAGCGGCGCGACTCGGCGGCTTCATTCTCTGGTTTTTAGTATTGCAGTCGAAGGAATGAGTTCGTGCGAATAGTTCCGTACGCGGAAAAATTTTTCCCAATACTGTCTGCACTGATTCTCAGAGTATTGTATCAAGATCTCTACGGAATTCTTCATCGATTAACATGCATAATACAGTGGCAACTGCAATTAACTCAAATTGGTGTTGCCACATTTGTTGTGCAATTATTACGAGTATAGGTGGGTACTATGTTCGGTTTTCGAGTTGAAAATCACTTTATTTTCGCGATTACTTTTCCTGAAATAATCAAAATTATAAATTAAAACCAAAATATTCCTGTAAAGTCTTGTCGAAATCTAGGGGAACAAGAAACTTCGCATCAATTGAGTTAATTTGTCTGCTTCATATTGAACTGTTTTAATAAAGTAACCGCGAAAATTTCAACTCGAAAAGCGAACATAGTACTTACCTTATCACACAAATGCTACGAAACCAAAATTTGTATGCAACACAATTTTTGGCAAGTGTTATGCGCTTTACAGACTATCTTATTCCGGACGGAATGTCGCTGTTTGTAAAGAATCTTACAGTGTGTCGGATCGATACGACTTGTCGGCGATGACTAAATAATCGGTAAATGTGTTATCGATCCCATAAACATGTAGCAGTATCGATTATGCCTTCGGACTTAACTCATAATGTGCACAATATATGAGATATGTTCGACACGAGCACTGTCGTCCGGAATAACTGATAGTCAGTAAAGCGCATTACGTATAAAGAGGTATTTAACAGGTTGGCTGATAAGTCCCCGGTCTGACACATAGATGGCGTCGCTAGTATTAAATGCATATTATTTTTATATAGTACCAACATTCAAATGATTCGTGTCAAAATTTGACGTCTGTAAGTGTGCAAATATAATCATAGCGATAGGCGGTAGGCGAAACATTTTTGCCGCAACGGCAAATACAATAAGCTTGACGGCGAATAATTCCCTTTTTCACGTTTCCTAGCGTTTTTGTTGTCAATACGCCGCTAGCCGTCACGGTATTCCGTCGCGGATTTTGGGCTTCCCATAAGAAATACACGTAAATAAGTGTTCGCCTACCGCCTATCGCTATGGTTATATTTACACACTAAGTCAATTTGTTTGTGATATAGAGCGTCTTTTGTGAAGCAACTTTTGTCATTGTGAAAAAAATGGAAAAAAGGAATTTCGTGTTTTGATAAAATACTGTTTTCTGTAGGGAAAAAATACGGTGGAAGCAAAAACTTGGCTTGATAATGAGTTTCCGGACTCTGCCCCAGGGAAATCAACAATAATTGATTGGTATGCAAAATTCAAGCGTGGTGAAATGAGCACGGAGGACGGTGAACGCAGTGGACGCCCGAAAGAGGTGGTTACCGACGAAAACATCAAAAAAATCCACAAAATGATTTTGAATGACCGTAAAATGAAGTTGATCGAGATAGCAGAGGCCTTAAGGATATCAAAGGAATGTGTTGGTCATGTCATTCATCAATATTTGAATATGCGGAAGCTCTGTGAAAAATGGGTGGCGCTCGAGCTCACATTTGACCAAAAACAACAACGTGTTGATGATTCTGAGCGGTGTTTGCAGCTGTTTACTCGTAATACACCCGAGTTTTTCCGTCGATATGTGACAATGGATGAAACATGGCTCCATCACTACACTCCTGAGTCCAATCGACAGTCGGCTGAGTGGACAGCGACCGGTGAACCGTCTCCGATGCGTGGAAAGACTCAAAAGTCCGCTGGCAAAGTAATGGCATCTGTTTTTTGGGATGCGCATGGAATAATTTTTATCGATTATCTTGAGAAGGGAAAAACCATCAAAAGTGACTATTATATGGCGTTATTGGAGCGTTTGAAGGTCGAAATCGCGGCAAAACGGCAAAACCCCATATGAAGAAGAAAAAAGTGTTGTTCCACCAAGACAACGCATCAAAAAATTGGAAGGTCGTTATAATCGTTGTATCGCTCTTGAAGGGAACTATGTTGAATAATAAAAACGAATTTTGACAAAAAAATGAGTTTTTCTTTGTTAGACCGGGGACTTATTAGCCAACCTGTTATGCAAAGCAAAATCCAAAGAAATTATCCTAGATGGGTAATTTCGGCAAGACTTTACAGGAATATGTTTGTTTTTATTTACAATTTTGATAATTTCAGGAGAAGTAATCGCGAAAATAAAGTGATTTTCAGCTCGAAAACCGAACATATTAGCCACCTAAAGACATGGAAAATAAACGGGAATTAAGAATGGACAATTAAGCGTGGAGGTTAAATGAGGGGGGAATACTACCAATGTACTTTATTTAAGGAGTATCCAAGGACCTCTAGTATTTACGACCGTGCAACAACTACGTCTAGAGTTTAAAATGGCAACACTATATCGTTAAGCGTCAATGAATTTGTCCCCCTATTCTGGTTTACGCAAAACGTAAAATATTTTTACCACCATAAGGCCGGTACTATGTTAGCTATTCGCGTTGAAATTTTCGATGTTACTTTGTTAAAATAGTTCCAAATCCCGGGATTTTTTATTTTGAATTTCGATATCCCAAAGCAATAATCTAAATTTGTTAAATTTGCAGCTTTTAGGATTTTTTGTTAATAAATTGGTGTCTTCATTCAGTATAAACGACCCTTAGATCCTATCCTATAAGATAGGATCGTGTATATCTGATGAAACTTTGAATGCCTTGATATTTCTAAGAGGTTACATAAAACGACGAAGTATTAACCCATTTCCTGCCATTGTACTCGCTTGAGTACAGAAAATTGGCAACATTTAATATCGCAGAACTTTGTTTATAAATGAAATTAGGCAACGTTTCTTTTTTTTTGTTTTTTTTTTTTTAAATATTTTTTAACAGAAGTTCAGTGTAAATATATAAATTAATTTAACATTTTTTTTATTTTAAATTGTCCTGGCGTGTAATGGGTTAAAAGCAAATCCTTAATATGTTTTGTTGTGTTCATATTTTTTGTTAAGTAGCACTTATAAATTGCTCTTATGTTCTGTTGTTACGTTTTTTGTTAATAAAATTGAATTAAACCAAATATGCTTGATGCTGTAGATTTTTATTTCTCAGAATATTTAAAGAATCCCGCTAAAAATTTCAAGATCCCGGGATTTATAAAAATCGATCACGAATGAAAGCCATAATAAATACAAAGAGTTATAATTTGAATTTTAAGCGATATTCTTATGGTTAAGAAATTCAATCTTAAAATAATTTAAGTCGTAATACAAAACTGCGGGTAGTTTAGAATATAATATGACAACTAGGGCTGTCATCCGAGATAAATCCCGTCCCGAAATCCCAGGATTTTCGGGACGGGATTGAGAATATGGCAAGATCGCGTTTATTTGATAAAAATTTGGATGCCTTGATATTTTTAAGAAGTTACTTAAAACGATAAAGTACAAAAGGATTAACATAGTGTACGAAAATAGACCTAATCTAATAAAAGTCCTTAAAATGTTTTGCTGAGTAAGATAACGATATGAAATTGAGTTTTAAATTATTTTTGTCTTAATTTTGTTTTTTTTTTTTCTTAATATTGTTCAATTGGACTAAGTGTTCGTTGGTTGGTTTTTAATTAACTCTTATGTTCTTTTGTTAATAATATTGAATTACAACAATTTTTTGGCGCCGTAGATTGTTATTGCATAAACTTATTAAAGAATACCGAAAATGTCGAGATCCCGAAAAAAATCCCGGAATATCCCGAGATTCTATATTTTGAAATCTAGAATCCCGGGATTTATAAAAATCGATCCCGAATGACAGCCCTAATGATAACTCACCGCTAGGCATTAACGATAAATGTCGTGAAATTTTGGCTTTCTATATCTATTACACTTATAAACGAGTCCTGGTCTACTGACAGTAGGTATTGTTGTATTTACACACTAAATGGTTGATTTTTTTTCTGAGTGCAATTCATGGATTCTCTATGCTGAACATAACATAAGTTTTGTGTAACAATAAATAAAACTAATCAATCCTTGCAATATAAATTAAATTTCGAACAAAATCATTTTTCTTGCACATACAAAATTAATTATTTAGCTTTTGAGAGATGGTTGTACCAAATCTCATCTACTAATCCCAAAGGTGTACTATGACTTAATGTTAAGCAAAGTAATCTGGGTAGCAAAAATTGCGATTACAAAAACACATCCACAAATTGAAACAATTGTTCCATTATAAGAGATATAAATGTGATTTCTGTTTGTGTGTCAACGATTCGCGTTCTCTGGCTGTCTGTTTTTCTACTGAACGCATTTTGTCTCCTGTATATGTTGTTATTGTTGTTGTGTGTATCGTATATCCATTGAAGAATGAAGTTGGATGATAGCATTCTTCGTATATCAGTTTATAAAGTGGATGAAAATTACCATCCTTCCGGGGATAATATTATACTTTGGAGCATGTGAAAAGGTAAACATTTTTTACACGAGGAATACAAAAACAAAATGGAAAAATAACTCATTTGTGAATTGACTTTGGATGGATGCTGATCCTAGTGTTGCCTTGTCTTCGAAAAAGAGACAAATAAAAAAAATATGCCATTGTATCCCGTTAACACCATGCACGAGTTTGTTTTTTTTTGTTTACTGTATGGGTTTGTCTGATGATAGAGCGTGCAGTGGGATGAGCGCACGAGTGTATACGAATGCAGCCAACTCTGTAGCACATGTGATACTCGATGAATGATGATAACGTTGTTGAGTTTAAAGGGGAGATCTTTTTAACATCTGTCAGCGAAATTTTACACACGCACGTTGCGTTTACTTTGGTTTTGTTTATATTTCTCATCAAATTCATGTGTATGTGTAATTACATTACATCTAGACATGTGTAGTGTGGATATTTACAAAACAATAATTATCACATACATAGATAGAATGCATCAAATGCTCCACTCTATTGCCGGCACAGTGTATTGGAGAAAGAAATGGTTTGAAATTGAAAATATTGTTAGATAACCTGTACACTGAAAAAAAGCATACTCGGCTCCAAAGATTTTGTCTTTACTTAAAAAAATTTGGTATTGATTCAGAGCCAAAGAAGCGGAGAATACAAGTGAGGATACTTTTAAGACACAATTCTCTTTTAAATTTAGGTTTTGTGTACTTGCTTCTAGGAAGCAAATTTTAATTTTTCGCTTTCTCAGCTTTTTTTCTTCATATGCTATCAAAGTCCTTTAAAAACGAGTTAACGGCAACTTTATTTTCCAAGTAGAAATTATGCTATGTTTGAAGTAAAAAACTTCTTTAAAATAAAGTTTTGAAAAATATGTCCTATATTTGAACGATTTTTTGCTTTGTAGTCAAGATGCAAAAAGACAACAAATTTAAAGACAATTTCATTAAATTTAAAGAATTTTTCTGAATTATTAAAGTCAAGTTGACCTTAGCCTATAATTTTTTTCTTTCATGTTAAGATACCCATTTTTAAGTCAAATCACTTAATTATAAGGACAATACGACTTCATTGAAAAGTTTATCGACTTTTGGACAAGGAAAATAACTTTATTTTAGAGAAATGCGTCTTCTATGCTAAGCAAAATTTGTATTCGTATTTTAAAGACATGAAATCTTTGACCTCACGACAATTTTTTTTCAGTGTAGTTGCAAATTTTGTCAAAATTTTATTTTTAAATAAAATTTTGTAAAAATGTTTATTTTTATAGAAAATGTGGTAAAAAATTTATTTTTATGGAAAATTTTGTCAAAATTTTTATCTTTATAGAAAATTTGGTAAAAATTTTATTTTTATAGAAAGTTTTGTTAAAATTTTATTTTTATGGAAAATTTTGTTAAAATTTTATTTATTTTATTTATTATTTCAAAACTTTATTTTAATAGAAAATTTTCTCAATTTTTTTTATTATAGGAAATTTTGGCAAAATTTTATTTTTATAGAAAATTTTGTCGAAATTTTATTTCTATAGAAAATTTTGTACCTCTTGGTTGGAGAGGAATATTTTCCAAAATCTACCAAAACATGGAGAATTGTAGCAATCCACCAACCAGTAAAAAATCTAAAATTTTTGGTAGAATTCTACCAACTGTGGCAACCGTGCTTCCAATACCAAAAACACTTCTAAATTTCAAGCAAATTGGAAGAAAATTGCGGTTACCATCCTCTCAAGAAGTCAAATCGGGAGATCGATCTATTTGGGGGCTATATCAAAACATGGACCGATATACAAATACTAAATTTGTCACAGCATTTTATAAATTTAAAATAACAGGTTGGCTGATGGCGTCGCTAGCATTAAATGCATATTATTTTTATTTAGTACCAACCTTTAAATGATTCGTGGGGAAAAATACGGTGGAAGCAAAAACTTGGCTTGATATTGAGTTTCCGGACTCTGCCCTAGGGAAATCAACAATAATTGATTGGTATGCAAAATTCAAGCGTGGTGAAAGGAGCACGGAGGACGGTGAACGCAGTGGACGCCCGAAAGAGGTGGTTACCGACGAAAACATCAATAAAATCCACAAAATGATTTTGAATGACCGTAAAATGAAGTTGATCGAGATAGCAGAGGCCTTAAAGATATCAAAGGGACGTGTTGGTCATATCATTCATCAATATTTGGATATGCGGAAACTCTGTGCAAAATGGGTGCCGTGCGAGCTCACATTTGAGCAAAAACAACAACGTGTTGATGATTCTGAGCGGTGTTTGCAGCTGTTAACTCGTAATACACCCGAGTTTTTCCGTCGATATGTGACAATGGATGAAACATGGCTCCATCACTACACTCCTTAGTCCAATCGACAGTCGGCTGAGTGGACAGCGACCGGTGAACCGTCTCCGAAGCGTGGAAAGACTCAAAAGTCCGCTGGCAAAGTCATGGCCTCTGTTTTTTGGGATGCGCATGGAATAATTTTTATCGATTATCTTGAGAAGGGAAAAACCATCAACAGTGACTATTATATGGCGTTATTGGAGCGTTTGAAGGTCGAAATCGCGGCAAAACGGCCCCATATGAAGAAGAAAAAAGTGTTGTTCCACCAAGACAACGCACCGTACCAAAAGTCATTGATAACAATGGCAAAAATTCATGAATTGGGCTTCGAATTGCTTCCCCACCCACCGTATTCTCCAGATCTGGCCCTCAGCTACTTTTTCTTGTTCTCAGACCTCAAAAGGATGCTTGCAGGGAAAAAATTTGGCTGCAATGAAGAGATGATCGCCGAAACTGAGGCCTATTTTGAGGCAAAACCGAAGGTGTACTACCAAAATGGTATCAAAAAATTGGAAGGTCGTTATAATCGTTGTATCGCTCTTGAAGGGAACTATGTTGAATAATAAAAACGAATTTTGACAAAAAAAATGTGTTTTTCTTTGTTAGACCGGGGACTTAGCAGCCAACCTGTTATGTATGCAAGGCGGACATGTTAACTATTTCACCACGGTTGCCTCAACGTTTTTCGCAATGCCTTGTTATTATTTGTAGCGTCAATAAAGTAGCTGACCACATAAAACAATATATTCTCCGGTGGTCTTCATCCAGTAAAAAAGTTGTCTATTAACATCATAGCTTCATCCTTATTATGAAGGTTAGTTTAGGTTAGGTGACAGCCCACTGTATCAGGCTCACTTAGACTATTCAGTCCATTGTGATACCACATTGGTGCACTCCTCTCTTATCACTGAGTGCTGCCCAATTCCATGTTATGCTCAATGGCAAGGGACCTCCTTTTTATAGCCGAGTCCGAACGGCATTCCACATTGCAGTGAAACCACTTAGAGAAGCTTTGAAACCCTCATAAATGTCACCAGCATTACTGAGGTGGGATAATCCACCGCTGAAAAACTTTTTGGTGTTGGGTCGAAGCAGGAATCGAACCCACGACCTTGGGTATGCAAGGCGGGCATGCTAACCATTGCACCACGGTGGCTCCCTCGTCGAAACCCTAACCTCTCTCTTCGAGATGCCGTAAATAAATAAATAAATAAAATTTTAACACAATTTTCTATAGAACTAAAATTTTAACAAAATTTTCTATAGAAATAAAATTAAAAAAAAAATAATAAATTAACAAATAAAATAAAATAAATAAACAAAATAAAAAAACGACCGGTGAGGTGAACCGTCTCCGAAGCGTGGAAAGACTCAAAAATCCGCTGGCAAAGTAATGGCCTCTGTTTTTTGGGATTCGCATGGAATAATTTTTATCGATTATCTTGAGAAGGGAAAAACCATCAACAGTGACTATTATATGGCGTTATTGGAGCGTTTGAAGGTCGAAATCGCGGCAAAACGGCTCCATATGAAGAAGAAAAAAGTGTTGTTCCACCAAGACAACGCACCGTGCCACAAGTCATTTGGGCTTCGAATTGCTTCCCCACCCACCGTATTCTCCAGATCTGGCCCCCACCGACTTTTTCTTGTTCTCAGACCTCAAAAGGATGCTCGCAGGGAAAAAAAGGAGATGATCGCCGAAACTGAGGCCTATTTTGAGGCAAAACCGAAGGAGTACTACCAAAATGGTATCAAAAAATTGGAAGGTCGTTATAATCGTTGTATCGCTCTTGAAGGGAACTATGTTGAATAATAAAAACGAATTTTGACAAAAAAAAGTGCTTTTCTTTGTTAGACCGGGGACTTATCAGCAAACCTGTTACATCTAGATTTCCTATTTCATGAAAATAGGATGCGTATTGCGGTTTCTATGCCCTTGAGAAGTCAAACCGGGAGATCGGTTTATGTGTGGGCTATATCAAACCATGGACCGATATATACATAATGTGACTCAGTTCCATATGACCCTAAATACTTCTAGATTTCAAGTTTCAAGCAAATCGGATGAACATTGCGGCTTTCATGCTCTCAAGAATTCAAATCGGGAGATCGGTCTATATGGGGACTATATCGAAACATGGACCGATATATACCAAATTTAGCACAGATGTGAAGAACATTTTTAAAAGGCTTACATATTTTTCCATTAAGGTAAGCGTAAGGCCTTAACTACAATCCCTTGACTCATTTCCATCCATTCCATGACAAAATTTTGTATAGAAATAAAATTTTGATAAAATATTCTATAGAAATAAAATTTTGATAAAATTTTCTATAGAAACGAAATTGTCTGTAGAATTAAAATTTTGACAAAATTTTCTACAGAAATAAAATGTTTTGACAAAATTTTCTATAGAAATAGAATTTTAACAAAATTTTCTATAGAAATAAAATTTTAACACAATTTTCTATAGAACTAAAATTTTGCAAAAATTTTCTATAGAAATAAAATTTTGCAAAAAAATTCTATATAAATCAAATTTTGCAAACATTTTCTATACACAGACGAAAAAGACCGGTTTTCATATGTTTGGGTGTAAAAATTATATGTTTGGAACTCAAATTGTTTAACACAATATTTTGAAATGCAAGCATATAATGTTCACAAAGTAGCATAACATGTTTGGGACATAAACTGTTTGTAAATATAATATGCTTAGATACAAACATATATTAATTTAGAAATAGCCTATAAACATATATGTGTTTAGAAAGAGAGACAGACCTAGAGAGTATTCTGCAAGTAAAATAATGGAAGTAACTAATTGGCCCCTTAAAAATATATCCACACACAGAAAACTTCATTAAATTTTTTTCTACCAGTGTATGCCCTAAGGTGAAACATAATATGTTGGAACAATACAAACAATATTTTGTTTGGATCAATCCTGAAAATATATATGCTTGAAGCAAAATGTGTTTGGAGTATATGTTACAGAAGCGATTTTTTTTGAGGGCGTAGAAATAAAATTTTGCAAAAATTTTCTATAGAAATAAAATTTTGCAAAAATTTTCTATAGAAATAATTTTCTATAGAAATTATTTTCTATAGAACAATTTTCAATAGCAACAATTTTCTATAGAAATAAAATTTTGCAAAAATTTTCTATAGAAATAAAATTTCGAAATTTTCTATAGAAATAAAAATTTGACAAAATTTTCTATAGAAATAAAATTTTGCAAACATTTTCTATATAAATAAAATTTTGCAAAAATTTTCTATAGAAATAATTTTGTATAGTAAAAATTTTCTATAGAAATAAAATTTTGCAAACATTTTCTATAGAAATAAAATTTTGACATTTTTTATAGAAATAAAATGTTGACAGCCAATTTCAACAACAATTTTCTATAAAAATACAATTTTGCAAACATTTTCTATAGAAATAAAATTTCGAATTTTGCAAACATTTTCTATAGAAATACAATTTTGCAAAAATTTTCTATAGAAATAATTTTCTATAGAAATTATTTCCTATACAAATAATTTTCTACAGAAATAATTTTTTATAGCTACAATTTTCTATAGAAATAAAATTTTGCAAAAATTTTCTATAGGAATAAAATTTCGAAATTTTCTATAGAAATAAAAATTTGACAAAATTTTCTATAGAAATAAAATTTTGCAAACATTTTCTATATAAATAAAATTTTGCAAAAATTTTCTATAGAAATAATTTTCTATAGTAAAAATTTTCTACATTTTCCTATAGTAATAAAATTTTGACAATTTTTCTTAAGAAATTAAATTGTCAGAAAATTTTTTTGTTGGATAAAAAATTCTATAGAAATAAGTTTTTCTGAAAATTTTGATAGGAATACAATTTTGACAAAATTTTCTATAGTAAAAATTTTCTATAGAAATAAAATTTTGCAAACGTTTTCTATAGAAATAAAATTTTGCAAAAATTTTCTATAGAAATAATTTTCTATAGTAAAAATTTTCTATAGCAAAAAATTTTCTACGGCAATAAAATTTTGACAACATTTTCTATAGAAATAAAATTTTGACATTTTTTATAGAAATAAAATTTTGACAAACAATTTCAACAACAATTTTCTATAGGAATAAAATTTTGCAAAAATTTTCTATAGAAATAAAATTTCGAAATTTTCTATAGAAATGAAATTTTGCAAAAATTTTCTATAGAAATAAATTTCTATAGCAAAAAATTTCTATACAAAAAAAATGTTGCAAACATTTTCTATAGAAATAAAATTTTGCTAACATTTTCTATAGAAATGATTTTCTATAGCAAAAATTTTCTATAGAAATAAAAATTTGACAACATTTATAGAAAATTTTTCTAAAAAAAATTTTCTATAGAAATAAAAATTTACAAAATTGTCTATAGAAATAAAAATTTGACAAAAATTTTCTATAGAAATAAATTTTTGCAAAAATTTTCTATAGAAAAAATGTTTTATAGCAAACATTTTCTATAGAAATAAAATTGAACAAAAATTTTCTATAGAAATAATTTTCTATAGTAAAAATTTTTTATAGAAATAAAATTTTGCAAACATTTTCTATAGAAATAATTTTCTATAGCAAAAATTTTCTATAGAAATAAAATTTTGACACCATTTTCTATAGAAATAAAATTTTTACATTTTTTATAGAAATAAAATTTTGACAAACTATTTCAACCACAATTTTCTATAGAAATATAATTTTGCAAACATTTTCTATAGAAATAAAATTTCGAATTTTTCTATAGAAATAAAATGTTGCAAACATTTTCTATAGAAATAAAATTTTGCTAACATTTTCTATAGAAATAAAATTTTGACAACATTTTCTATAGAAATAAAATTTTGCAAAAATTTCCCATAAAAATAATTTTTTATAGCAAAAATTTTCTATAGAAATAAAATTTTGACTTTTTTTATAGAAATAAAATTTTTACAAAATTTTCTGTAGGAATAAAATGTTGACAAAATGTTCTTTAGAAGTAAAAATTTTCACAAAAATTTCTTTAGAATTAAAATTTTGACAAAATTTTCTATAGAAATAAAATTTTGACAAAATTTTCTATAGATATAAAATGTTGACAAAATTTTCTATAGAAATAAAATGTTGACAAAATTTTCTATAGAAATAAAATTTTGGCAAAATTTTCTATAGAAATAAAATTTTGACAAAATTGTCTATAGAAATAAAATGTTGACCAAATTTTCTATGGAAATAAAATTTTTACAAAATTTTCTATAGAAATAAAATTTTGCACAAATTTTCTATAGAAATAAAATTTTGCAAAAAATTTCAATAGAAATAAAATTGTGACAGCTTTGTTTAGCTTTCTGAGATTTGACAATGGTGTCAACTATACACACTTTTATTCCAAAATAGCATTGTATCAGATCAAAATTGTTTTGATTGTTTGCTAGGGTTCATTTTCACACGGCCCTTTAATTGAGAAGTGAGAATGAGCCCTAATTTTATTTTGGGGTCGATTTTCATTTTTCACTAACATTTTGTTGGGGCTCATTTGCATTATGAACGTCGCCTCACATTTGTGGTCCTGTTTCATTTGGGTTTTGGGGCTTATATTTATACCGTCCCCAAAATAGAATTGTTTTCTAATTTTTGGCGTCCTACTTCAATGACATTTTAGGGTTAAATTTCAAGGGGTCCATCCACTAATAAAAACTCCGCAACCCTCAAATCCATTCCCATGGTTTTATACTCTGATAATCTTCTAAAGAAGTCTGCCATATTTATTGAAACGATTTACAGAGTAAATGAGATTGAAATTAGTGTAGCCGTAATTATTTGACCCACTGTGCTCATTTCAACTCGACGAAAGTAAATCGCATTCATCCGTTCTCAATACGTTTTTGATTTCACAAATCTTCTATTGAGGACACAAAAAGGATACGAGAGAGGGTGGTTTTTAGCATTTGCCAAAAGTGGAATATTCTTGTCATTTAATATCCGTCTGTTGTCTATGCCGGCGTCCTTTACATAGAACAATGATTAGATTTATCAGTGTAGATTTGCTAGTTCTCATTTCTCAATAGCTCTAAAGTGTTATGGCCTGAATTCATCGGATGTAGGACATTATTGTTGGATGAAACTATTCATGGTGATATGGCTGTGATTATGTGTCCCGGAAAATTTGTGAAAACTTGCATGCTGCTTGTCTATAGAGTCTCTAGATAGTTTGGCCCGGAAAGGGCGGACAGGCGGCACATGGATCATAATACACGTGCGCGCTGGTTTCTTTTGTGATTTTCTCTTCGTTCGAGCTATATAACGGAGGCGCTCCATGTCCCATTCCATTATCTTATCCCATTATGTTCTGGTGATTTAAGGCAATTTGTCGGAGTGAAACAACGGCATTTTTGTTATGTGACATGGTTGCTGGAACGATGATGGTTGGTTTAGATGAGCCAGCCAAAAGGTACTATCGCCGTATCGTTCTACCACCGATCCCAGCTTAGTTGAGTTGAGATGCGTAATGACATTCTATGCAGTTTTTGTTCGCTTGAATGGAATGAACGTTTGAGGGTAGGCGGTTTAGAGAAAGTTCTCCATGCATCCATTGTCATTCGTAACACTAACATGCTTAGATCACAAAAAGTGAAATGTACAGACTGCCACCAAAGCCAGCAATGCCGTTAATAGCAATCTGAAGTCTTCCTAGGTACGCATTACGCATTTCTTGGGGGGCACCATGAAATACTAATGATGGATTACATGACCATAAGGTGTCCAAGCCTATCACAATACTAATTGGTTTATATTGCTGGGACAGATCATTCCAAAGACAAAGAAACAAAAGGAACCGCACGAGTTCATTATTAAGGGCGATTGGGATGATATTATGAACCACAAGCGCATTGGATTCTTTTCCCGGACATTTCAACACCTAAAATTTATTCTTTGTATTGTCTGGGATATTTTGTGGAGTTCTCTTGGGGGAAACTGTTTTGAATACATTAAATTTTTATGACCCTACTCAAGTGCTTATCACAAAATGTTAAGAACCCATTAACGTAAAATGTGACAAATAAATGGAACATGAACAATGCCATCGTTTTCGTATGCGACCAAAGAATAGGTCAATGATAAAAGGTTTCCTAGATGCAATAGACCAATTGTATACAAAATAGATTTGGAAGTATTTGATTATATCTTGTACTAAACGTAAATACGTACCGATCTTTTTGTTGTATTTAGAAGCGTAGCATGTAATCTAAAACGAAAAAAAAAATTAACATTTAATTAATTTTATTGCCTTAGTTACACACAAAAAAAATATTTTTTGTCTTCAATCACGAAATTAATTGATCCAATTAAGTTTTTATTGAAATGTCTTCAAACCCAGAAATGAATAAAAACCTATTAAAAAATTAATTGATTTTTTTTTTAATTTTTGTGATTGACTTTTGTTTCAATTAAAAAATTTGTTGAATCTATAAAAAAATTTTAATTGATTATATCTTGTACTAAACGTAAATACGTACCGATCTTTTTGTTGTATTTAGAAGCGTAGCATGTAATCTAAAACGAAAAAAAATTAACATTTAATTAATTTGATTGCCTTAGTTACACACAAAAAAAAATATTTTTTGTCTTCAATCACGAAATTAATTGATCCAATTAAGTTTTTATTGAAATGTCTTCAAACCCAGAAATGAATAAAAACCTATTAAAAAATTAATTGATATTTTTTTTTAATTTTTGTGATTGACTTTTGTTTCAATTAAAAAATTTGTTGAATCTATAAAAAAATTTTAATTGAATATTTTTTAAAACTCAATTTTCTTGAGATTTAAATATTTCTTTATATTTGTCAATTTTACTACAAATGTGTCCATCTTGAACTTACGTACACTGGAAAAATATTTATGTGATATGAAAGAATAGGCAACCTAAATAAAAGGATGCGCAATTTACAAAATATTTTACAAAATTTACTATAGAAATAAATTTTTGACAAAATTTACTATAGAAACAAGTAAGGAAAGTCTAAAGTCGGGCGGGGCCGACTATATTATACCCTGCACCACTTTGTAGATCTAAATTTTCGATACCATATCACATCCGTCAAATGGGTTGGGCTATATATAAAGGTTTGTCCCAAATACATACATTTAAATGTCACTCGATCAGGACAGAATTTGATAGACTTCTACAAAATCTATAGACTCAAAATTTAAGTCGGCTAATGCTCTAGGGTGGAACACAATGTTAGTAAAAAACAAGTAAGGAAAGTCTAAAGTCGGGCGGGGCCGACTATATTATACCCTGCACCACTTTGTAGATCTAAATTTTCGATATCATATCACATCCGTCAAATGTGTTGGTGGCTATATATAAAGGTTTGTCCCAAATACATACATTTAAATATCACTCGATCTGGACAGAATTTGATAGACTTTTACAAATCTATAGACTCAAAATTTAAGTCGGCTAATGCACTAGGGTGGAACACAATATTAGTAAAAAAATATGTGAAACATTTAAATCTGAAGCAAAAGTTTATTTATGATTTATCGCTCGATATATATGTATTAGAAGTTTAGGAAAATTAGAGTCATTTTTACAACTTTTAGACTAAGCAGTGGCGATTTTAGGAAAATGTTGGTATTTTTACCATTTTTGTCGAAATCAGAAAAACATATATATGGGGCTATATCTAAATCTGAACCGATTTCAACCAAATTTGGCACGCATAGCAACAATGCTAATTCTACTCTCTGTGCAAATTTTCAACTACATCGGAGTTTAAAATTAGCCTCTGTGGTCATATGAGTGTAAATCGGGCGAAAGCTATATATGGGAGATATATCTAAATCTGAACCGTTTTCAACCAAATTTGGCACGCATAGCTACAATGCTAATTCTACTCCCTGTGCAAAATTTCAACTAAATCGGAGTTAAAAATTGGCCTCTGTGGTCATATGAGTGTAAATCGGGCGAAAGCTATATATGGGAGATATATCCAAATCTGCACCGATTTCAACAAAATTTGGCACGCATAGTTACAATGCTAATTATACTCCCTATGCAAAATTTCAACTAAATCGGAGCAAAAAATTGGCCTCTGTGGGCAAATGAGTGTAAATCGGGCGAAAGCTATATATGGGAGCTATATCTGAAAGTGAACCGATTTGGCTGATATTTTGCAAGTTTTTCGAGACACATAAAATATTCGGATGTACAGAATTTGAGGAAGATCGGTTGATATACACGCCAATTATGACCAGATCCGTGAAAAATATATATGGCAGCTATATCTAAATCTGAACCGATTTTTTCCAAAATCCATAGGGATCGTCTTTGAGCCGAAACAGGACCCTATACCAAATTTTAGGACAATCGGACTAAAATTGCGAGCTGTACTTTGCACACAAAAATACACCAACAGACAGACAGACGGACAGACACACAGACAGACGGACATCGCTAAATCGACTCAGAATTTAATTCTAAGCCGATCCGTATACTAAAAGGTTGGTCTAAGATTACTCCTTCTTGGCGTTACATACAAATGCACAAACTTATTATACCCTGTACCACAGTAGTGGTGAAGGGTATAATAAAATTTTCACAAAAATTTCTATAGATAAAAAAATTCGACAAAATTTTCTATAGGAATAAAGTTTTGACAAAATTTTATATAAGAATACAATTTTGACAAAAACTTTGTATAGGAATAAAATGTTGAAAACATTTTCTATAGGAATAAGATTTTGACAAAATTATAGGAATACAATTTTGAAAATATTTTTTTTTTTTTGGAAATAAAATTTTGCAATATTTTCTATAGAAATAAAATAAGGAGAAAATAAAATGTTGACTACATTTTCTATAGAAATAATAAAATTTTCTATAGAAATAAAATTTTGACAAAATTTTCTATAGAAATAAAATTTTGACAAAATTTTCTATAGAAATAAAAATTTGACAAAATTTTCAATAGAGATAAAATTTTGACACAATTTTCTATAGAGATAAAATTTTGACACAGTTTTCTATAGAGATAAAATTTTGACAAAATTTTCTATAGAAATAAAAATTTGACATAATTTTCTATAGAGATAAAATTTTGACACAGTTTTCTATAGAGATAAAATTTTGGCAAAATTTTCTATAGAAATAAAATTTTGACAAAATTTTCTATAGAAATAAAATTTTGACAAAATTTTCTTTAGAAATAAAATTTTAACAAAATTTTCTTTAGAAATAAATAGAGATAAAATTTTAACAAAGTTTTCTATAGAGAAAAAATTTTAACAAAGTTTTCTATAGAGAAAAAATTTTGACAACATTTTCTATAGAAATAAATTTTTGACAAAATTTTCAATAGAGATAAAATTTTGACAAAGTTTTCTATAGAGATAAAATTTTGACAAACTTTTCAATAGAAATAAAATTTTGACAAAATTTTCTTTAGAAATAAAATTTTGACAAAATTTTCTTTAGAAATAAAATTTTGACAAAAGTTTATATAGAATAAAATTTTGACACAATTTTCTAAGAAATAAAATTTTGACAAAATTTTCTATAGAAATAAAATTTTGACAAAATTTTCTTTAGAAATAAAATTTTGACAAAAGTTTATATAGAAATAAAAAGTTTGACAAAATTTTCTAAGAAATAAAATTTTGACAAAATTTTCTATAGAAATAAAATTTTAACAAAATTTTCTATAGAAATAAAATTTTGACAAAATTTTCTATAGAAATAAAATTTTGACAAAATGTTCTGTAGAAATAAAATTTTTACAAAATTTCTATAGAAATAAAATTTTGACAAAATTTTCTTTAGAAATAAAATTTTGACAAAATTTTCTATAGAAATAAAACGTTGACAAAATTTTCTATAGAAAGAAAACTTTGACAAAATTTTCTTTAGAAATAAAATTTTTACAAAATTTTCTATAGAAATAAAATTTTTACAAAATTTTCTTTAGAAATAAAATTTTGACAAAATTTTCTTTAGAAATAAAATTTTGACAAAATTTTCTTTATTTTACAAAATATTCTATAGAAATAAAATTTTCACAAAATTTCCTATAGAAATAAAATTTTTACAAAATTTTCTATAGAAATAAAATGTTCACAAAATTTTCTATAGAAATAAAACTTTGAAAAAATTTTCTATAGAAATAAAATTTTTACAAAATTTTCTATAGAAATAAAATTTTGACAAAATTTTCTTTAGAAATAAAATTTTTACAAAATTTTCTATAGAAAAAAAAAATTTTACAAAATTTTCTATAGAAATAAAATTTTTACAAATTTTTCTATAGGAATGAAATTTTGACAAAATTTTCTATAGAAATAAAACTTTGACAAAATCTTCTGTAGAAATAAAATTTTTACAAGTTTTTCTATAGAAATAAAGTTTTGACAAAATTTTCTACAGAAATTAAATTTCGACAAAATTTTCTATAGAAATAAAATTTTGACAAAATTTGCTATAGAAATTAAATTTTGACAACATTTTCTATAGAAATTAAATTTTGACAATATTTTCTATAGAAATAAAATTATGACAAAATTTTCTATAGAAATAAAATTTTGACAAAATTTTCAATAGAGATAACATTTTGAGAAAGTTTTCTATAGAGATAAAATTTTGACAAAATTTTCTATAGAGATAAAATTTTGACAAAATTTTCTATAGAGATAAAATTTTGACAAAATTTTCTATAGAAATAAAATTTTGACAAAATTGTCTACAGAGATAAAAGTTTGACAAAATGTTCTATAGAAATAAAATAGAAATAAATAGAAATGAAATTTTCACAAAAATTTTCTATAGAAATAAAATTTTAGCAAAATCTTCTATAGAAATAAAATTTTAACAAAATTTTCTATAGAAATAAAACTTTTACAAAATTTTCTATAGAAATAAAACTTTGACAAAATTTTCTTTAAAAATAAAATTGCTACAAAATTTTCTATAGAAATAAAATGTTTACAAATTTTTCTATAGGAATGAAATTTTGACAAAATTTTCTTTAGAAATAAAATTTTTACAAAATTTTCTTTAGAAATAAAATTTTAAAAATTTTTCTATAGAAATAAAGTTTTGACAAAATTTTCTACAGAAATTAAATTTTGACAAAACTTTCTATAGAAATAAAATTTTGACAAAATTTGCTATAGAAATTAAATTTTGACAAAATTTTCTATAGAAATAAAATTATGACAAAATTTTCTATAGAAATAAAATTTTGACAAAATTTTCAATAGAGATAACATTTTGAGAAAGTTTTCTATAGAGATAAAATTTTTACAAAATTTTCTATAGAGATAAAATTTTGACAAAATTTTCTATAGAAATAAAATTTTGACAAAATTGTCTACAGAGATAAAAGTTTGACAAAATTTTCTATAGAAATAAAATAGAAATAAATAGAAATAAAATTTTCACAAAATTTTCTATAGAAATAAAATTTTAGCAAAATTTTCTATAGAAATAAAATTTTAACAAAATTTTCTATAGAAATAAAACTTTGACAAATTTTTCTTTAAAAATAAAATTGATACAAAATTTTCTATAGAAATAAAATGTTTACAAATTTTTCTATAGGAATGAAATTTTGACAAAATTTTCTATAGAAATAAAATTTTGAAAAAATTTTCTATAGAAATAAAACTTTGACAAAATTTTCTTTAGAAATAAAATTTTGACATAATTTTCTATAGAAATAAAACTTTGACAAAATTTTCTTTAGAAATAAAATGTTGACATAATTTTCTAGAAATAAAATTTTGACAAAATTTTCTGTAGAAATAAAACTTTGACAAAATTTTCGTTAGAAATAAAATTTTTACAAAATTTTTTAAAGAAGAAAATTTTGTAAACATTTTCGATAGGAATGAAATTTTGACAAAATTTTCCATATAAATAAAATTTTTACAAATTTTTCTATATATAGAAAATTTTGAAAGAATTGTCTATAGAAATAAATTTTGAAAAAATTTTCTATAGAGATAAAATTTTTACAAAATTTTCTATAGATATAAAATTTTGACAAAATTTTCTATAGAGATAAAATTTTGACAGAATTTTCTATAGAAATTCAAAACTTAAAAAAAAGATATAAAGATAAAATTTTGACAAAATTTTCTTTAGAAATAAAATTTTGACAGAATTTTCTATAGAAATCCAAAACTTTAAAAAAAGATTTTTTTATTTGGGTTGCAATGTCAATAGTTTTTTCGGTGTAGTTACTGCCAGTTAAGTTTACAATATCCCATCAGAGTTACCTTTAATAAGAAGATTTCAGCGTGGGCTTATTTGCAAACTCTTTTTCCTTGTTGGGTGAAGTGAAATAAATGCAAGATTGGATTTCTGCATTTCCTTTGCCACAATGACTTTTTCAATTTCCTTCACAAGGTGATGGTCTTCTCGAATGCGTTCGTTAAGTCAAAAATTAATTTCTTAACATCCCATAAATTTATTTTATTCCTCCAAAGTGGGGGTGGATGAATACGAGTAATAACATAATAACAATTAATAGATCTTTAAGATAAGCATCAAGCATTAACACACATAACAATACATCATACAGTGAATGGATGTGACCCTCAAAGATAGTGCTGAGCTCATGACCACCAAGATGAGGTCCCACTTTATACACATAGAACATTCTCTACTATTTGTTGGATAATTTATTTCATTTTTTCCCCTTGGTGATGATGCGTAGGGGCAGCAGAAAACTGAAGGATAGCTAAAGATGTCAATGATGTGGTTGTGGATTTATTTCCTCCATCTCCAATTCCTCCTTCTCCTTTGTCATTGTTCCCCAATGGACAATTACTTAACAATGGCTAGAGGGCCAGTGTTCTTCATACTGGCTGGCAATTGATTCGACGATTCTACTAAAATGATGTGGGTTTCGGTTAAAAAAGAATTCCACAAAAAAGACTAACACATTAGCTTGCGGAGAGTAAGGGTGTTGATTTTTTTTTGTATTTTAAGTTTTTGTTTCTTTATTCTGTGAACCTTTGTTCTCCAAAGGCTCACTATTGCTTAACAACTATGGAAGTAAGTAGAAAGAATATAACTGCTGAGTGTTCCATTCCCATAAACATGAGCGACCTTCTTCTTCTGTATTCAGTTCATTTGCTAGAGTTTATTGTGATTTAGTGTAGGGCTAATGTTACTTTTGCCTCTGTGAAGCCCTTCAAATTTCGTATTGTACCTTTTTTGTCAACGCCTTTTGAAACGATTTACTGAAGAACCAATGTAATCGGAAATGTAATGGGAAAACAGTTGATTAGCTTACTCTAGTATGAAATTTTGATTTCGTTGGGAGGTGAACATACAAAAAAAAAAAAAAAAAAATATTGACGTAAAATTAAAGTATATTCAACCTAAATTTCAGTACACCCAATTTACACAATATTATTTTTTTGAAAACATTTGTCTCAAAATAAAAAAAAAATTGAACGGAAAGAAAGTTTATAATCTTTACTTTAAAAATTGTTTGCATGCAGTGTAGGATAGGATAGAATCTTTGAAATTTGCATCTCTCCGTTAAAGGCCGCGGTATGAAAATGGGCCCAGGAAAATCAGTGCCAAAACCGATATGTAACAGGGCCATAAATGTGAGGGCGACTCTTCACAATGCATATGAGCATGAAAATCGACCCCAAAATAAAATTAGTGCACATTTTCACTTTTGATTTAGAAGACCGTCTGAAAATTGAACCCTAAGTGATGGAAAAATATAAAGTTTTAAGACAAATACAAAAATAATAGGAGAAACACAAAAACAATCAAATTTCTATAGAAATAAAATTCTGACTAAATTTTCTATAGAAATAAAATTTTGATAAAATCTTTTATAGAGATATAATTTGACAAAATTTCCAATGGAAATAAAATTTTGGCAAAATTTTCTTTAGAAATAATATTTTGACAAAATTTTCTTTAGAAATAATATTTTGACAAAATTTTCTATAGAAATAATATTTTGACAAAATTTTCTATAGAAATAAAATGTTGACAAAATTTTCTATAGAAAAAAAAAATGTTGACAAAATTTTCTATAGAAATAAAATGTTAGGTTAGGTTAGGTTAGGTGGCAGCCCGATGTATCAGGCTCACTTACACTATTCAGTCCATTGTGATACCACATTGGTGAACTTCTCTCTTATCACTGAGTGCTGCCCGATTCCATGTTAAGCTCAATGACAAGGGACCTCCTTTTTATAGCCGAGTCCGAACGGCGTTCCACATTGCAGTGAAACCACTTAGAGAAGCTTTGAAAACCCTCAGAAATGTCACCAGCATTACTGAGGTGGGATAATCCACCGCTGAAAAACTTTTTGGTGTTCGGTCGAAGCAGGAATCGAACCCACGACCTTGTGTATGCAAGGCGGGCATGCTAACCATTGCACCACGGTGGCTCCCAAAAATAAAATGTTGACAAAAATTTTCTATAGAAATAAAATTTTGACAAAATTTTCTATAGAAATAAAATGTTGACAAAAATTTTCTATAGAAATAAAATTTTGACAAAATGTTGTATATAACTAAAATTTTGACAAAATTTTCTATAAATATCAAATTTTGACAAAATTTTCTATAAATATAAAATTTTGAAAAAAAAAATTATATAGAAATCAAATGTGACAACATTTTCTATAGAAATAAAATTTGAATAAACTTTTCTATAGAAATAAAATTTTGATAAAAATTTCTGTAGAAATAAAGTTTTGAAAAAAAAATTTTTATAGATATAAAATGTTGACAAAATTAGCAATAGAAATAACATTTTGGCAAAATTTTGTTGGTTTGATATACACGAGTCCTCGAAATGTATATGCAGCTTTCACAAGTCCTTTTTTCTTCAGTCGTATGGCGTCTTGCAAAAGCTGATAGTTTGTGTTGGAACTATTCTCATTTATATAGTATTTTGAATTGGAGTTAAACCCAATATTATTGAGTGTCAATTGATGATTGTTGGTTTTTTTATACGCTGCTACTGATTTGAGCCAAAAGTTCTTATCATATGGGGACAAAAATTTGGCAATTATAACACCATCAGGCGAATTTATAGTTTTTGTGTTGTTGCGATTTTGGGGACGGTGTATTGATTTAATTTGTGGAGGTTTTATACTCATAGAGGTACAAATTGTAACAAATATGTTATTCAGGTCTTCCGCTTTTTGGTAAGGAATTCCGTTAATGCGAATTTCACAAGCCACCTGAGAGTTTTCTTGTCTTAATAGGGCAATTCGGAGATCTTTAATATCCGATTTTAAAAAGTTTACTTTATTGTCCTTCTTTTCTAAATTTGAAATACGTTCTTTTAAATTTATTACATCCGTTGTAAGTTCAGCCAATCTTTTATCGAAATTATTCATCAATCATTCTTCGGTCTCTCTTAACATCAACTTAAACTGGTTCATTAATCGTTCACTCAATTTATCAAAGCGATCATCAAGCATTTGCATTATCCGAAATGGTGAATCGGAGAGACGGGGTGTTTTTAGCAGGTTTCCAGTGAGAGAGTGACGAATGGAACTCTCTCTGTTACGCTTGGGAGCTTTGGTATCATGTGTGATATTGTCATTGTCAACTGAAAAATCTGTTTGAGTGACATCAGCTCCATTTGAAATATCCATTATGAAAAAGGGTGGTTTGAATTTGAATTTCAACGAAAAATTGCAGGGGAATTTGCGGTGTGAGTAAATATTTCGGAATATAAATTGGAGCACACTGTTAGGCGCAAGTTTTATAATTGAATAACAAAATTTTCCATAGAAATAAAATTGTTACAAAATTTTCTATAGAAATAAAATTTTGACAACATTTTCTATAGAAAAATTTTGTACAATATTTTCTAGAGAAATAAAATTTTTATGAAATTTTCTATATTATTAAATTTTCTACAAAATTTTCTATAAATATAACATTTTGACAAAATTTTCAATACAAATAAAATTTTGACAAAATTTTCTATAGAAATAACATTTCAGACAAGGTTTTCTATAGAAATAGAATTTTGAAAAATTTTCTATAGCAATAAAATTTTGATGAAATTTTCTATGTTATTAAATTTTTTACAAAATGTTGTATAAATATAAAATTTTGAAAAAAAAATCTATAGAAATAAAATGTGACAATATTTTCTATAGAAATAAAATGTTGACATAATAGAAATAAAATTTGAATAAACTTTTCCATAGAAATAAAATTCTGATAAAAATTTTTGTAGAAATAAAATTTTGACAAAATTTTTTATAAATATAAAATGTTGACAAAATTAGCAATGGAAATAAAATTTTGGCAAAATTTTGTATAGAAATAAAATTTTGACAAAAGTTTCCATGGAAATAAAATTGTGACAAAATTTTCTAAAGAAAAAAAATCACAAAATGTTCTATAGAAATAAAATTTTGACAAAATTTTCTTAGAAAATAAAATTTTGATGAAATTTTCTATATTATTAATTTTTTTACAAAATGTTCTATAAATATGAAATTTTGAAAAAAAAAATCTATTGAAATAAAATGTGACAGTAATTTCTATAGAAATAAAATGTTGACATAATTTTCTATAGAAATAAAATTTTGACAAAATTAGCAATGGAAATAAAATTTTGGCAAAATTGTGATACAATTTTCTAAAGAAAAAAAAATAATGACAGAATTTTCTGTAGAAATAAAATTTTGTCAACATTTGCTGTAGAAATAAAATTTTGACAAAATTTTCAATAGAAATAAAACTTTCTATTGAAAATTTTTTTATAATATTTTCTATAGTAATACAATTTTGATGAAATTGTCTATATTATTAAATTTTTTACAAAATTTTCTATAAATATAACATTTGACAAAATTTTCTATAGAAATAACATTTCAAACAAGGTTTTCTATAGAAATAGAATTTTGACAAATTTTCTATAGCAATAAAATTTTGATGAAATTTTCTTTTATTAAATTTTTTACAAAATGTTCTATAAATATAAAATTTTGAAAAAAAAAAATTCTATAGAAATAAAATGTTGACATAATTTTCTATAGAAATAAAATGTGAATAAACTTTTCTATAGAAATAAAATTTTGATAAAATTTTTTGTAGAAATAAAATTTTTACAAAATTTTTTATAAATATAAAATGTTGACAAAATTAGCAATGGAAATAAAATTTTGGCAAAATTTTGTATAAAAATAAAATTTTGACAAAATTTTCCACAGAAATAAAATTGTGACAAAATTTTCTAAAGAAAAAAAATCACAAAATTTTCAATAGAAATATAATTTTGACAAAATTTTCTATAGAAAAATTTTTTACAATATTTTCTATAGAAATAAAATTTTGATGAAATTTTCTATATTATTAAATTTTTTACAAAATTTTCTATAAATATAACATTTTCACAAAATTTTCAATACAAATAAAATTTTGACAAAATTTTCTATCGAAATAACATTTAAGACAAAGTTTTCTATAGAAATAAAATTTTGACAAAATTTTTTATAGAAATAAAATTTTGACAAAATTTTCTATTGAAATAAAATTGTGAAATTTTTTCTCTAAAAAAACATTTTAGCAAATTTTTCTATAAAAATAAAATTTGAATAAGTTTTCTATAAAATCAATATTTTAAACATTTTTAATTTTTGTTTTAGGCCATACTATCAAAGTCTTTTCTACCTGCAAAAAAAAATTTTTTATTTGGTATTTTTCGGCGAGTGCAGTGGTGTTGGTATGTCCATGTTCTGCGGCCGGGCTATTTTCTATTCTGTCCTTAGAACATTTTCTACGTAATATTCGGCATTTATTTTGAAACAACGTTCGATGAATACGTGCGGAAAGCAACCATCGGCCGTTACATTGGCCCAAGGTGTACATTTTCAGCGTATCTCTTTGCAAGTTAAACCGATAATTCTATTTCTTTACAAACTGCTCAATTTGGAATGGTTTTTCATCGGAGAAAACCAAATTCGGTAACTGGTTACTTTCATGCAAGCGAAAGTAACCCGGCTGGGTTTTAATAAAGTAACCACGTAAATTTCAAAGCGAAATACGAACATAATAGCGGTCTTAACTAGCGGTTCTCTTTCACAAATTATGGCAAAACATCAAATGGGTCCCACCGCATTAGCATCATTCACATGAAATAAGCCAGAATCAGTTTGAAAACAGTAACAAATTAAAATGCAATATCAATTGATGACCAATGGATTGATGCAGATACCATCGATGTGAAGAAAAGCCCGGAAGGAATAAAGAAAAAATTTGAAAAAAACGAAATGGAAAATAATTATGGATAAATGAACGAGCTGGATGAGTAGATTTTTTATCAATAATGCTATCCATTCGCCACACACACCCATCACACATTAAGGGCTAGTAATCTTTCCCATTGCTCATCGATAGTCAATATTTCTCCAATATCCATCCGACCAATGTACAATGCCTGCGGTTTGTTCTGTTTATTTTACTTCGTTATTGATTTGTCTTCATAGAGAAAAAAACCAGAGAATTTGAAGGGACCGTTGAACCCATATTGTATATTGCCTTGGAACCACACCAATTGCAGTTGGCGGAGATTCACAGTTCTTTTAAATGTCCAAAGGAACGCTATGTAGCTGCAATGTTTAATAGAAATGCAATTGCAGCATTTTATGTGTGTGAACATTGGGATGTATCGAAAATAGGTCGAGATATTAAGAACAATTTTTACACGTTTCTTTGGCTATGGTACTACTTGATGTCGGGGGCGTGTCATTACTTGTAGAATTCTTGATGTTTTGGTAGATTTTTCAAAATTTTCTATACAAATAAAATGTTGACAAAATTATTCTATAGAACTAAAATTTTGATAAAATTTATATAGAAATAAAATTTTGACAAAATTTTCTATACAAAAAAATGTTTAAAAAATTTCTATAGAAATACAATTTTTACAAAATTTTCTATAGAAATATAAATTGAACAAAATTTTCTATAGTAATAACATTTTGAGGTAATTTTCTATAGAAATATAATTTGAACAAAATTTTCTATAGAAATAAAATTTTGACAAAATTTTCTATAGAAATAAAATTTTGAGAAAATTTGCTATAGAAATAAATTTCTACAAAATTTTCTAGAGTAATAAAATTTTCTACAGAAATAAAATTTGGAGAAAATGTTCCGTAAAAAAACTGAGAAAATTTACTATAGAAATAAAATTTTGAGAAACTTTTCTATATAAATAATAGTTTGACCATTATTTCTGCAGAAATAAAATTTTGACAAAATTTTCTATAAAAATAAAATTTTTATAAAACTTTTTATAAAAAACAAAATTTAAAAAATAGTAGATTTTTTTACTGTTTGGTAGATTGGTAGAATTCTTGATGTTTTGGTAGATTTTCCAAAATTTACTATAGAAATAAAATTTGGAGAAAATTTTCTATAGAAATAATATTTTGACCATTATTTCTATAGAAATAAAATTTTGACAAAATTTTCTATAAAAATAAAATTTTGATAAAACTTTTTATAAAGGCAAAATTTGACAAAAATTAAAAAAAAAAAATACCAGAAATAGTAGATTTTTTTACTGTTTGGTAGATTGGCAGAATTCTTGATGTTTTGGTAGATTTTCCAAAATTTTCTATAGAAATAAAATTTTGACAAAATTTTTCTACAGAAATAAAATGTTGACAAAATTTTCTATAGAAATAAAATGTTGACAAAATTTTCTATAGAAATAAAATTTTGACAAAATTTTTTATAGAATAAAATTTCGACAAAATTTTCGATAGAAATAAAATTTTGACAAAATTTTCGATAGAAATAAAATTTTGACAAAATTTTCTATAGAAATAAAATTTTGACAAAAAAATTCTATAGAAATAAAATTTTTACAAAATTTTCTATAGAAATAAAATTTTGAGACAAAATTTTTACAACAATTACAACAATTTTTAAACAAAAAAAAAAGGAAAAAAATTTCTAATTCTCCAAATTTTGTTAGATTATTTTTGGTTTGAATGGCAACCGTGAATATAATTCCTATCTATCCCTAGCTTGAATATACTTTACTTTTAAGACATAAAAAAGTTTGAATTCGTTTCCTATTCTAACTTCCGATCATACATCCTAATGTTCTTACTCATTGGTATTGCATTAAATTAACGAAGTTGGCGAGGGGAAGCTTGCAACAATACGTGTTGATTGCAAAGAAACTGAAGAAAGAAAGAGACTGTAACTTGCAACAATTGCTGATGATGGAAAAAAACTACGCTGTAATTACGATTACGACGATGTCCAAGTCAATCCGCAGTCATCTACACTGATGGAAAAGACAGTTTTTAATATGTTTGGGTGTAAAAATTATATGTTTGCAACTCAAATTTTTTAACACAATATTGTATGTAAGTGCAAGTATATAATGTTCATAAACTAGCATAACAAGTTTGCGACATATATGTTAATACGTTAGAACAAATTATATTTGGGACATAAAATGTTTGTAAATATAATATGCTTAGATGCAAACATATGTTAATTTAGAACTATTCTATAAACATATATGTGTTTAGAAAGAGAGACCTAGAGAGTATGCTGCAAGTAAAAGAATGGAAGTAACCAATTGGCGCCTTAAAAATATATCCATACACAGAAAATTTCATTAAAATTGTATGCCTAAGGTAAAACATAATATGTTTCAACAATGCAAACAATATTTTGTTTGGACCAATCCTGAAAATATATATGCTTGAAGCAAAATGTGTTTGGGGTATATGTTACAGAAGCGATATTTTTTGGGGGTGTACAGCCACACATGTATCTTGGAATCCAACACACCACTCAAAACTATGATCTCATTGTGGCCATAAAACTAAGATGAACGATGGACGACCAACCCATAGGAATATTGATGCTACTGCTATTAGCGATGATGATAAGGTATCTGGGTGTAAAATAAATCCATTTCAATTGACTTCTCATTATGGCTGGGGGAAATGTTTATCTCAATAAAAAAACAAAGTCGTAAATAATCACACAGAAGTATTATTGCCATGTTTGCCATCGGCTAATTATTGTGCCAATACGCCAATGCTACTTAATATGGCAACCCTGTTTGCTAATGGCGCTACAATACCACGTACAACACGCATATATTATGGAGATGAGAGAGCGCCGTTAATTTACACTTGCCGTTTGGTAAAGTGTGGTGGTGGTGGCGGTAATATGATCTCTTTCTCAGATATTCGATTTAATGTAGGCATGGCAAGAGTGTTGAAGAGTAGTGGATGCACGAGATGGGAAGGCATCCAAAGATATGCAAGTGAGAATAGTCACTGTCATTAAATGCTCAAACCGCAAACATAAACATGTTCTTGTTTGCGGGCCAATCTATTTAGGCATTCACATTATCACATTAATGTGGCAAATGTGTGTGGTTGCTTTGAAGATTCCCTTTTGCAAACGGACGTGGAATAGTTGTTAAGTTATATTTATTTGACCTCACGTATCTGGTATCCATACAAATGGACTACATGTTATGCTTCAACAGAGATTTAATCATTAGCAATGAAGGATGATAGGGGCTGGAGGGGCAACCAAAAATGTTGGAGTCAATAAGTCTACAACGTAACAAAAAATGCATATTTAGCGTAGTCCTATTTCGATGGTTTGGCTTTTTGTGTCTACATTGTCTATAAAAGCGGGCCTGTTCTGGTTTTCACATATTGTAGCGTGTTTATCTGTATGTTTGTTTTTCGCCCAACCCAATAGATTAATTATCAGAAGCGAAAATTGATGTCAACGAATTATTATTTTGTTTTTAATGATGTGCAGCAATCGCAGCACCGGGTACTATAAGTAAAGATTTATTTGCCTTTAAGGTGGGTATTAAGTACGAGTTTAGCCGCTAAAATCAAAAATAAATCAGTAAAAAAAATATAAAATTAAAACTTTTTGATACTAATTTTATTACAACTTGATGGGGAATAGCCTAAAGCAACTTTTCATAAAGTTTATATTCTTTAAAATGGGAAAAATAATCATGAAAAATGGCGATTTTAGCGGCTAAACTCGAGCTTAATACCCACCTTAAAATCGTCACTTTTTCACGTTTACTTTTCTTTAATAATCCATTTTAAGGAATACAAACTTTGTGAAAATTTGCTTTGAGCTATTCCCCATCAAGTTATAACAAAATTTGCAACAAATATGTATAATTTTATGCCTTTTTTACTGATTTAGTTTTCACTTTAGCGGCTAAACTCGAACATAATATCCACTTTAAGGGGAAAACTTTAACAAGAAATTTCAATTTTTATTCCCATAGAAAATTTTGTAAAAATTTTATTTTTATAGAAATTTTTGTTAAAATTTAATTTCTATAGAAAATGTTGTTAAAATTTTATTTCTATAGAAAATTTTGTTAAAATTTTATTTCTATATAAAATTTTGTCAAAAAGTTATTTCTGTGGAAAATTTTGCCAAAATTTTGTTTCTATAGAAAATTTTGTTAAAATTTTATTTCTATAGAAAATTTTGTCAACATTTTACTTCTATAGAAAATTTTGTAAAAATTTTATTTCTATAGACAAATTTGTCACAATTTTATTTCTATAGAAAATTTTGTCAACATTTTATTTCTATAGAAAATTTTGTTAAAATTTTATTTATTGTCAAATTTATTTGGACAAAGCCCTATAGACTGCAAGATGGTTGGATGGACGCACGTTTCGGAATTACCACATTCCTCATCAGCATCCTCTACTTGCAGCAAAACTATCAACCAATTTTCAGAATAAATTCAAGCAGTTCATTAAACCCAACAATGAACCACACGTGAACCTTCCGAAAAAAGGTTTTGCATGATAGCCGGCTTATGCCGAAATAAATTCGAAACAAACATATGAGTGCAGTTGGCTGGGTTTATTTTCAAGATTATTTTCCTCTGTTGGTTAAGCTACACTTGTAGTTTAGTCAATGTATGGTTTTAAGCTGAAATCAAAAAACAACAACAATGCTTAAAGAACAAAACCAATAATAACAAAACAAAACGAATGGAAAAAGAAGAGGAAGCACACTCAAAATAAACCCAGCCAACTGCACTCAAATCGATGATTTGACAGTGGCATTTTGTTAAAATTTTATATCTATAGACAATTTTGTCAAAATTTTATTTCTATAGAAAATTTTGTCAAAAATTTTATTTCTGTAGAAAAATTTATCACAATTTTATTTCTATCGAAAATTTTGTCAACATTTTATTTCTATAGAAATTGTGTTAAAATTTTATTTCTATAGAAAATTTTGTAAAAATTTTATTTCTATAGAAAATTTTGTTAAAATTTTATTTTATTTTTTTAAATTTGTTTTTAATTTTATTTCTATAGAAAATTTTCAAAATTTTATTTCTATTGAAAATTCTGTCAAAATTTTATTTCTATAGAAAATGTTGTCAAAATTTTATTTCTATAGAAAAAATTGTCACAATTTTATTTCTATAGAAAATTTTGTCAAAATTTTATATCTATAGAAGATTTTGTCAAAATTTTATTTCTATAGAAAATTTTGTAAAAATTGTATTTCTATAGAAAATTTTGTTAAAATTTTATTTCTATTGAAAATTTTGTCAATTTTTTTTCTTTAGAAAATTTTGTCAAAATTTTAGTTTTTTTTAATATAATTTTTTTTATTTATTAATTTATTTTTTTTTAATTTTATTTCAATGTTGTCAAAATTTAATTCCTAAATAATAATTTTATTTCTATAGAAAATTTTGTTAAAATTTTATTTCTATAGAAAATTTTGACAAAATTTCTTCTATAGAAAATTTTGTCAAAATTTTAGTTTTTTTATTTTGTTTATTTATTTTATTTTATTTTTTAATTTATTATTTTTTTTTTAAATTTTATTTCTATAGAAAATTTTGTTAAAATTTTATTTCTATAGAAAATTTTGTCAAAATTTTATTTCTATAGAAAATTTTGTCAAAATTTTATTTCTATAGAAAATTGTGTAAAAATTATATTTCAATAGAAAATTTTGTCAAAATTTTATTCCTATAGAAAATTTTGTCAAAATTTTATTTCTATGGAAAATTTTGTCAAAATTTTATTTCTATGGAAAATTTTGTCAATATTTTATTTCTATAGAAAATTTTGTCAAAATTTTATTTCTATAGAAAGTTTTGTAAAAATTTTATTTCTATAGAATATTTTGTAAAAATTTTATTTCTATTGAAAATTTTGTCAAAATTTTATTTTTATAGAAAATTACGGTGAAAGGTACAGTTGGAGAGCTATATTTCGCAAAATCTAGCAAAACATCAAGAATTCTACCAATCAATCAAAATGAAAATTTTATTTCTGTGGAAAATTTTGTCAAAATTTTATTTCTATAGAAAATTTTGTCAAAATTTTTTCTATAGAAAATTTTGTCAAAATTTTGGTTTACGCGCTGCCGATATTTCGTGCCAAAATAAATGGTAAAATTTTAATTTCCGAAATTTTGAAAAGAAATTTAGCGCTTTACTTTGTTGCATTAAATATCAGCCACCCTGTATACTTATGAAAACTTTAATTCTTCGATTTACATGAAATTTATAATCAACTTTATGTTTATTTCCAAACGCCGTCCTACAAATATCAACAATCCCATTTTATTTTATTATCCCCATTTTGTACACTTGTCGCTCATAAAATCAAGACCCTATACAAAAAAAAAAAAAAAAAACATATTTCGTAACTAAAAAAATCATGGTCATGAACTTCAAATGAATTTCTTTTACGACACACATAAAAATTCTTATACTTCATTAATTAGTCCAATGAATGCAAAAATAAAAAACAAAACTACGACGGAAGTCAGTCAAAGTGGTAAAAGAACCCCATAAATATCCCTCCCAAACAATTGCATCGGAATAAAGTAACCAAAAATAAAAGCCCTGCAAAAAAAGACAAGCGTTTTAATTAAAAATTTTGTTTTTCGTGATACAATGAGAAACACGAGGTAGTTTTATTACTAAAATTCAGTGTGACAATTTTAGGGAAGCACATATGCTAAATTTGATAGCATTTCATTAAGTTAAAATTTTGTGAAATTTGCATGACAATATAACAGTTTTAAAATGCCTATAACTTTTTACCATAATAATAAAAATAAAATTAAAATGTATTAGTATTTAAATAGTTTTAAAAATATTTGGCGGTATATTCACTATAGGGTAGCCGACATCAAAACAAATGTTCGCATGGCGACAGCCGCTATGGTTCTGGTTATCGCCGAAATTATCGAGTGGAGCTACGACATTGAATCTAGAATCCCTTATTGCACCCATAGAAGGAATATGATCACCTCAAACATGTTTCAAGAGCAAAGTGTTATTTTCGTATGGTGACCATGTAACATGTTTGTCACTAAAATGTTATTTTCTCGTCAAATATAACCTGCTTGCCGAAATCAGATACATGATTTCCGAGAAAAGAACATGGTTGCGAGAACCATGTTACATGGTCACCACCCAAAAATAACATTTTGTTCTTAAAACATGTTTGAGGTGATCATATTCCTTCTCTGGGTGTAATTTTTTTCAAAATATCGATTCACCTACTTTTGATATTTTGATACAGAACAAATAAACTAACCGACTCTTGATTTTGGTCAAAATCGACTAATCGACTTTTAACGAATAAATTTGTAAAAATTTTTCTCAGTTTTAAAAATGTCCAAAATTGGAGAAGTCGTCTTTCTAAATTTTCATTTTGAGTGTATAAAATTATCCAGTTTAATTAATGGAAAAGTCGTTTTTTCCAAAGTCGAAAAGTAGATTTTTCCAAACGAAAATTTTCCCAAATTTTGAAAAATTTCAAAAATTCAAAAAGTCGACTTTTCGAAATTTTGAAAAAAAAAAATCGAAAAGCCAAAAAGGCGACTTATCCAAATTTTTAAAGAGTCGAAAGGTTTCAATTTATCTTGTTTAACTAAGGCTCAAAATTAAAAAAAAAAAATCCAAAAGACGATCTTTTCACATATTGAAAAAGTTGAAAAATCGATTTTTCCAAATTTTCAATTAGACAATTTTTGCAAAATTTTGAAAAACACCAAAATTCGCAATGTTGCCTTTTGCAAATGTTCAAAAAGTCCACATTTTCGAATTATCTAAAAATTTTCAAAGACTTTTTCAAAAAGTCGTTTCCAAATTATTAAAAATACTTGTTCAAACTTTGAAAAAGTCGAAAAGTAGGTTTTCCAAATTTTGAAAAAGTCACACAATATATTTTTGCAATTTTTGAAAAAAACAAAACAAAAATCGAAATGTCGATTTTTCCAAAGACATTTCAAAATTTTCAAAAAGTCGAAAAGGCGAAATTGAGACTTTTCAAAATTTTAGAAAAATCGAAATGTCGGACCTTCAAGAAATCGAAAGGTCAAAAAGCCGACTTTTCCAAATTTTGAAAAAATAGTAAACTCGGCATTTTAAACATATAAAAAGGTCTACTTTTACAAACGTTGAAAAAGCCTAAAGGTTTTCCTACACACAAAAAATTTTTTTCTGATTCAATCACGAAATTAATTGATACAATTAATTTTTTAATTGAAATGTCTTCAATCACAGAAATGATAGTATAAATTAAAAAATTAATTGAAGGTCAATTAAAAAATTAATTGATCCAATTAAAAAATTAATTGATACTATTAATTTTTGTGATTGATTTTTGTTTCAATTAAAAAATTTGTTGATTCAATTAAATTTTTAATTGAATATTTTTTAAAACTCAATTAAAATTTTAATTGGAAAAATTTTCGTGAAATTTTTTTCTGTGTAATTTTGAAATAGTCCAAGTTCGACCTTTTAAAATTTTCAAAAAGTCAAAAAGTCTTTTTTTTTTAGAAATTTTGAAAAAGCCGAAAACTCGACTTTTCCTAATAATCAAAAAGCCAAAAAGATTTTCCCTGATTTTGTAAAGGTCGAGCCAAAAATCGATTTTTTCAAATACTGAAAACCTGAAGAATGGAAAAGTCGACATTTTCAATTTTTTACCAAACTCGAAAAGTAGACATTTCAAAATTTTCCAAAAATCGAAAAGTCGACATTTCGAAAATTTCCAAAAATAGAAAAGTCGACATTTCGAAATTTTCCAAAAACGATTTTACCAAACTTGAAAAGTAGAAATTTCAAAAAATAAAATGAAAACAATCGAAAAGGCAACTTTTAAAACTTTGAAAAAATTGAAATGACCACTTTTCAAAAAGTCAATAAAAAAACGAAGTTTCCAAATTTTCGAAAATTTTTAAACTCTAAATTTATAAATTATTAAAAAAATATTTTTCACACTTGAAAAAAATTGAAAAGTTGACTTTTCCTAATTTTGAAAAAGTCAAAAATTCAAACATTTTCAAAATGTCGAAAACTCTACATTTTAAAAGTAATAAAAAATTTCTCGAACAGTTTCTTTTTCCAGTTTTTTGTAAAAGCCCAAAATTCTAAGAGTCGACCATTCAAAATTTTGAAAAAGTTGAAAAGTGTATTTTTGAAAAAGTCGGAAAACAATCAAAATGTCGAAAATTCGATATACAAAAAAAGTCAAAATGATTTTCCCAAATTTTGAAAAGGTCTAGTAGAAAAGTCATTTTTTTAAAAATTTTGAAAAACTGAAAATTTTAAAAGTTGACCTTTCCAAATTTTCTTTTCTTAATCAAAAAAAAAATCCTCTTTTTCATTTGGACTACAATACACTATCCTACACTATTCATTGTATAAAATTAAATATTTTTATAGAAATAGAATTCATTCCAATACTGTATGCAGTCAATTAGCGGTTTTTCAAAACGTTGTCAAAATGTTGAGCTCAATTAAAAGGAAAACACTTCTTTTGTAAAATATATCATGTTTTGTGACATTTTAACAAAAATTGCTGTAATTATGTATTTGCCCTTTCTTTTTCTCTATTATCGATATGAAAAATGTTTTTGTTTTTTTTCCAAGATCAGCAATTTCCCCCAGCTGCATTGATTCTTCGGCAAACAAAGGAGCCTCTCAATTCTGTGCTCATGACAAACAAATTGTTTAACGGCTTCGTATCAAATTAACCTCGACAATCCCCATGGATGTACCTATGGATGCTAGCTAGCTTGCATCAAGACTGAAATTGCTGCAAGTAGAAATAATTGCTTGCTGCTTTATCTATCGTCGATGACATTTTGCAACGCCAACAACATTTTGTGCTTAGTCATCCAGGCATAGCAATTTCATATCAAGTTCAAAGTAGAAACTAAGTCTTTCTGTCAGCCGTGGGGGGAAACTTTAACAGCTGTATAAATTCTGTCCAAATTACAAAGCCATTGATGGTGAACGCATGCGCATTATGGGGATAGACGGATGGATGACTGGAAGATTTGTTTTCACGGCTTTGCAATGGCGCAAATGGATTATAAAAAAAAAAACATATTTTTTTCCTTGATTCCAAACTTACGTAGGATTATAAATAAATCGCTTATATGCCATTGAATGCAATATAAGGGGATTTATCTACACACACACACGCATGGCTATGCAATTATAAGGGTGTGCCGGGCAATGAAACAGACCATGATTTTGAAAATTGCGATCTCAGTAGGTTTAGGAAATAAAGTCTGGAGATTGGTTGCACCGAAATGTGATCCGATATGGACCATATGCAATAACAACCATTTAGTTTTCTAATTTATATTCAAAACTACACGGACGAAAAATAATGCAAAATTTATTTCTATAGAAAATTTTGTCAAAATTTTATTTCTATAGAGAATTTTGTCAAAATTTTATTTCTATATAAAATTTTGTCAAAATTTTATTTCTATAGAAAATTTTGTCAAAATTTTATTTCTATAGCAAATTTTGTTAAACTTTTTTTCTATAGAAAAATTTGTCAACCTTTTATTTCTATAGAACATTTTGTCAAAATTTTATTTCAACAGAAAATTTTGTCAAAATTTTATTTCTATGGAAAATTTTACTTATATTGAAAATTTTGTTAAAGTTTTATTTCTATCGAAAATTTTGCCAAAATTTTATTTCTATAGAAAATGTTGTCAACATTTTATTTCTATAGAAAATTATTTCTATCGAAAACTTTGTCAACATCTTATTTCTATAAAAAATTAGGTCACAATTTTATTTCTATAAAAAATTTTGTCAAAATTTTATTTCTATGGAAAATTTATCAAAATTTTACTTCTATTGAAAATTTTGTTAAAATTTTATTTCTATCGAAAATTTTGTTAAAATTTTATTTCTATCGAAAATTTTATCAACATTTTACTTCTATTGAAAATTTTGTCAACATTTTATTTCTATACAAAATTTTGTCAAAATTTTATTTCCATAAAAATTTTTGTCAAAATTTTATTTCTATAGAAAATTTTGTCAAAAATTTATTTCTATAGAAAATTTTGTCAATTTTTTTTTTCTATAGAAAATTTTGACAAAATTTTATTTCTATGGAAAATTTTGCCAAAATTTTATTTCTATGGAAAATTTTGTCAAGATTTTATTTCTATGGAAAATTTTGTCAAAATTTTATTTCTATAGAAAACTGTGTCAACATTGTATTTCTATAGAAAATTTTGTCAAAATTTTATTTCTATGGAAAATTTTATCAAAATTTTACTTCTATTGAAAATTTTGTTAAAATTTTATTTCTATCGAAAATTTTGTCAAAATTTTACTTCTATCGAAAATTTTATCAACATTTTATTTCTATACAAAATTTTATCAACATTTTATTTCCATTGAAAATTTTGTTAAAATTTTATTTTTATAGAAAATTTTGTCAATATTTTATTTCCATTCGTTTTGTTTTGTTATTGTTGGTTTTGTTCTTTAAGCATTGTTGTTGTTTTTTATTGCAGCTTAAAACCATACATTGACTACACTACAAGTGTAGCTTAACCAACAGAGGAAAATAATGTTTGTCAAATTTATTTGGGCAAAGCCCTATAGATCTAGGTCTGTAGGGCTTTGCCCAAATAAATTTGACAAACATTCTTTTCCTCTGTTGGTTAAGCTACACTTGTAGTTTAGTCAATGTATGATTTTAAGCTGCAATAAAAAACAACAATATTTTATTTCTATAGAAAATTTTGTTAAAATTTTATTTTTATAGAAAATTTTTGCCAAAATTTTATTTCTATAGAACATTTTGTCTACATTTTATTTCCATACAAAATTTTGTCAACATTTTATTTCTATGGAAAATTTTGTCAAAATTTTATTTCTATAGAAAATTTTGTTAAAATTTTATTCCTATAGATAATTTTGTTAAAATTTTATTTCTATACAAAATGTTGTCAAAATTTTATTTCTATAGAAGATTTTGTCAATATTTTATTTCTTAGAAAAATTTGTCAAAATTTTATTTCTATAGAAAATTTTGTCAAAATTTTATTTCTGTGGAAAACTTTATCAAAATTTTATTTCTATAGAAAATTTTGTCAAAATTTTATTTCTGAGGAAAACGTTATCAAAATTTTACTTCTATCGAAAATTTTGTCAAAATTTTATTTCTTTAGAAAATTTTGTCAAATTTTATTTCTTTAGAAAATTTTGTCAAAATTTTATTTCTATAGAAAATGTTGTTAAAATTTTATTTCTATGGAAAATTTTGTCAAAATATTATTTCTTTAGAAAATTTTGTCAAAATTTTATTTCTATAGAAAATGTTGTCAAAATTTTATTTCAATAGAAAATTTTGTCAAAATTTTATTTCTATAGAACATTTTGTCAACATTTTATTTCTATAGAAAATTTTATTTCTATGGAAAATTTTGTCAACATTTTATTTCCATACAAAATTTTGTTAAAATTGTATTTCTATGGAAAATTTTGTCAACATTTTATTTCTATAGAAAATTTTGTTAAAATTGTATTTCTATGGAAAATTTTGTCAAAATTTTATTTTTATAGAAAATTTAATTTCTATAGAAAATTTTGTTAAAATTGTATTTCTATGGAAAATTTTGTCAACATTTTTTTTGTATAGAAAATGTTGTCAATATTTTGTTTCTATAGAAAACTTGACTTCTATCGAAAATTTTGTCAACATTTTATTTCCATACAAAATTTTACTTCTATTGAAAATTTTGTTAAAATTTTATTTCTATCGAAAATTTTGTTAAAATTTTATTTCTATGGAAAATTTTGTCAAAATTTTATTTCTATAGAAAATTTTGTCAAAATTTTATTTCTATGGAAAATTTTACTTCTATTGAAAACTTTGTTAAAATTTTATTTCTATCGAAAATTTTGTCAAAATTTTATTTCTATAGAAAATTTTGTCAAAATTTTATTTATATGGAAAATTGTATCAAAATTTTACTTCTATTGAAAATTTTGTTAAAATTTTATTTCTATGGAAAATTTTATCAACATTTTATTTCTATCGAAAATTTTGTCAAAATTCTATTTCTATAGAAAATTTTATCAAAATTTTACTTCTATTGAAAATTTTGTTAAAATTTTATTTCTATGGAAAATTTTGTCAAAATTCTATTTGTATTGCAAATTTTGTAAAAATTTTATTTTTATAACAAATTTTGTCAAAATTTTATTTCTACATACAAAATTTTATCAACATTTTATTTCCATACAAAATTTTGTCAACATTTTATTTCCATACGACATTTTGTCAAAATTTTATTTCTATGGAAAATTTTGTCAAAATGTTATTTCTATAGAAAATTTCGTTAAAATTTTATTTCTATGGAAAATTTTGTCAAAATTTTATTTCTATAGAAAATTTTGTTAAAATTGTATTTCTATGGAAAATTTTGTCAAAATTTTATTTCTATAGAAAATTTTGTCAAAATTTTATTTCTATAGAAAATGTTGTCAAAATTTTATTTCAATAGAAAATTTTGTCAAAATTTTATTTCTATAGAAAATTTTGTCAAAATTTTTATTTCTATAGACAATTTTGTCAAAATTTGACTACTATCGAAAATTTTGTCAAAATTTTATTTCCATACAAAATTTTGTCAAAATTTTATTTCTATGGAAAATTTTATCAACATTTTATTTCTATAGAAAATTTTGTCAAAATTTTATTTCTATGGAAAATTTTGTTAAAATTCTATTTTTATCGAAAATTTTGTTAAAATTTTATTTCTATGGAAAATGTTGTCAAAATCTTATTTCTATCGAAAGTTGTGTCAACATTTTATTTCTATGGAAAATTTTGTCAAAATTTTATTTCTATAGAAAATTTTGTTAAAATTTTATTCCTATAGATAATTTTGTTAAAATTTTATTTCTATACAAAATGTTGTCAAAATTTTATTTCTATAGAAGATTTTGTCAATATTTTATTTCTTAGAAAAATTTGTCAAAATTTTATTTCTATAGAAAATTTTGTCAAAATTTTATTTCTGTGGAAAACTTTATCAAAATTTTATTTCTATAGAAAATTTTGTCAAAATTTTATTTCTGAGGAAAACGTTATCAAAATTTTACTTCTATCGAAAATTTTGTCAAAATTTTATTTCTTTAGAAAATTTTGTCAAATTTTATTTCTTTAGAAAATTTTGTCAAAATTTTATTTCTATAGAAAATGTTGTTAAAATTTTATTTCTATGGAAAATTTTGTCAAAATATTATTTCTTTAGAAAATTTTGTCAAAATTTTATTTCTATAGAAAATGTTGTCAAAATTTTATTTCAATAGAAAATTTTGTCAAAATTTTATTTCTATAGAACATTTTGTCAACATTTTATTTCTATAGAAAATTTTATTTCTATGGAAAATTTTGTCAACATTTTATTTCCATACAAAATTTTGTTAAAATTGTATTTCTATGGAAAATTTTGTCAACATTTTATTTCTATAGAAAATTTTGTTAAAATTGTATTTCTATGGAAAATTTTGTCAAAATTTTATTTTTATAGAAAATTTAATTTCTATAGAAAATTTTGTTAAAATTGTATTTCTATGGAAAATTTTGTCAACATTTTTTTTGTATAGAAAATGTTGTCAATATTTTGTTTCTATAGAAAACTTGACTTCTATCGAAAATTTTGTCAACATTTTATTTCCATACAAAATTTTACTTCTATTGAAAATTTTGTTAAAATTTTATTTCTATCGAAAATTTTGTTAAAATTTTATTTCTATGGAAAATTTTGTCAAAATTTTATTTCTATAGAAAATTTTGTCAAAATTTTATTTCTATGGAAAATTTTACTTCTATTGAAAACTTTGTTAAAATTTTATTTCTATCGAAAATTTTGTCAAAATTTTATTTCTATAGAAAATTTTGTCAAAATTTTATTTATATGGAAAATTGTATCAAAATTTTACTTCTATTGAAAATTTTGTTAAAATTTTATTTCTATGGAAAATTTTATCAACATTTTATTTCTATCGAAAATTTTGTCAAAATTCTATTTCTATAGAAAATTTTATCAAAATTTTACTTCTATTGAAAATTTTGTTAAAATTTTATTTCTATGGAAAATTTTGTCAAAATTCTATTTGTATTGCAAATTTTGTAAAAATTTTATTTTTATAACAAATTTTGTCAAAATTTTATTTCTACATACAAAATTTTATCAACATTTTATTTCCATACAAAATTTTGTCAACATTTTATTTCCATACGACATTTTGTCAAAATTTTATTTCTATGGAAAATTTTGTCAAAATGTTATTTCTATAGAAAATTTCGTTAAAATTTTATTTCTATGGAAAATTTTGTCAAAATTTTATTTCTATAGAAAATTTTGTTAAAATTGTATTTCTATGGAAAATTTTGTCAAAATTTTATTTCTATAGAAAATTTTGTCAAAATTTTATTTCTATAGAAAATGTTGTCAAAATTTTATTTCAATAGAAAATTTTGTCAAAATTTTATTTCTATAGAAAATTTTGTCAAAATTTTTATTTCTATAGACAATTTTGTCAAAATTTGACTACTATCGAAAATTTTGTCAAAATTTTATTTCCATACAAAATTTTGTCAAAATTTTATTTCTATGGAAAATTTTATCAACATTTTATTTCTATAGAAAATTTTGTCAAAATTTTATTTCTATGGAAAATTTTGTTAAAATTCTATTTTTATCGAAAATTTTGTTAAAATTTTATTTCTATGGAAAATGTTGTCAAAATCTTATTTCTATCGAAAGTTGTGTCAACATTTTATTTCTATGGAAAATTTTGTCAAAATTTTATTTCTATAGAAAATTTTGTTAAAATTTTATTTCTACACACAAAAAAATTTCACGAAAATTTTTCCAATTAAAATTTTAATAGAGTTTTAAAAAATATTCAATTAAAATTTTTATTGATTTAACAAATTTTTTAATTGAAACAAAAATCAATCATAAAAATAATAGTATCAATTAATTTTTTAATTGGATCAATTAACTTTTTAATTGACCTTCAATTAATTTTTTAATTGATACTATCATTTCTGTGATTGAAGACATTTCAATTAAAAATTAATTGGATCAATTAATTTCGTAATTGAATCAGACAATTTTTTTTGTGTGTATGGAAAATTTTGTCAAAATTTTATTTCTATAGAAAATTTTGTCAAAATTCTATTTCTATAGAAAATTTTACCAAAATTTTACTTCTATTGAAATTTTTGTTAAAATTTTATTTCTATCGAAAATTTTGTCAAAATTCTATTTCTATACACGCTCACAAAAAATCGCTTCTGTAACATATACTCCCAAACATATTTTGCTTCAAGCATATACATTTTTGGCTATTGCCCAAACATTTATATGTTTGATCTCTTCCATATATAATATGTTTGAAAGCATATTGGTCTAAACAATATATGTTTGGGTAGTCAATTTCCAAACATTTTGTATTTTTGCATCCAAATTCAATAATGTTGTCTTCCAAAAAACAATATTTTATTATGTGAACATATAATATGTTTGGAAGCATTTTGCACCCAAAAATATTATATGCTTAAAAAAATTCTCCCAAACAATATTGTGCTCAAAATTTTATTTATTTATTTATATATTTACAATCATAATGAATTATGAAAATAAGCAGGTAATATAGGTAACAACATAGGTTTTCGACCTGAATGCTCAAAATTTTGTTTCTGCCCAATTGTAAAGGGTGATTTGTTAAGAGCTTGATAACTTTTTAAAAAAAAAAAAACGCATAAAATTTGCAAAATCTCATCGGTTCTTTATTTGAAACGTTAGATTGGTCCATGACATTTACTTTTTGAAGATAATTTCATTTAAATGTTGACCGCGGCTGCGTCTTAGGTGGTCCATTCGGAAAGTCCAATTTTGGGCAACTTTTTCGAGCATTTCGGCCGGAATAGCCCGAATTTCTTCGGAAATGTTGTCTTCCAAAGCTGGAATAGTTGCTGGCTTATTTCTGTAGACTTTAGACTTGACGTAGCCCCACCGTGGTGCAATGGTTAGCATGCCCGCCTTGCATACACAAGGTCGTGGGTTCGATTCCTGCTACGACCGAACACCAAAAAGTTTTTCAGCGGTGGATTATCCCACCTCAGTAATGCTGGTGACATTTCTGAGGGTTTCAAAGCTTCTCTAAGTGGTTTCACTGGAATGTGGAACGCCGTTCGGACTCGGCTATAAAAAGGAGGTCCCTTGTCATTGAGCTTAACATGGAATCGGGCAGCACTCAGTGATAAGAGAGAAGTTCACCACTGTGGTATCACAATGGACTGAATAGTCTAAGTGAGCCTGATACATCGGGCTGCCACATAACCTAACCTAACCTAGCCCCACAAAAAATAGTCTAAAGGCGTCAAATCGCATGATCTTGGTGGCCAACTTACCGGTCCATTTCTTGAGATGAATTGTTCTCCGAAGTTTTCCCTCAAAATGGCCATAGAATCGCGAGCTGTGTGGCATGTAGCGCCATCTTGTTGAAACCACATGTCAACCAAGTTCAGTTCTTCCATTTTTGGCAACAAAAAGTTTGTTAGCATCGAACGATAGCGATCGCCATTCACCGTAACGTTGCGTCCAACAGCATCTTTGAAAAAATACGGTCCAATGATTCCACCAGCGTACAAACCACACCAAACAGTGCATTTTTCGGGATGCATGGGCAGTTCTTGAACGGCTTCTGGTTGCTCTTCACTCCAAATGCGGCAATTTTGCTTATTTACGTAGCCATTCAACCAGAAATGAGCCTCATCGCTGAACAAAATTTGTCGGACGTAAAGCGCGAAACACATTTCGAACCGAACACTGATTTTGGTAATAAAATTCAATGATTTGCAAGCGTTGCTCGTTAGTAAGTCTATTCATGATGAAATGTCAAAGCATACTGAGCATCTTTCTCTTTGACACCATGTCTGAAATCCCACGTGATCTGTCAAATACTAATGCATGAAAATCCTAACCTCAAAAGAATCACCCTTTATATTCCCCCACATCTTTCTCACTTCCACGAGATTTTTTAGTTCTTAGCACCTTTTTCTGTAATACAAACATTGTAGAAGAAATTGTTCAATTGTATGATTTTTTTATTTTAATTTTACCTTTTGCCGGACGGAGATTCGAACAGCGGACCACACAGTTTGTAAGGATCAAAGAAGTAGCTGATCAATTGCCCAAGGAAAAATAAAATGTTAATTTTGTAATAACAAGCAACAACCACCAACTTAATTCAATATCGCTCCCTGTTAAATAGCGCTCCAAGCTACTAAACACATATATGTTTATAGGCTATTTCTAAATTAATATATGTTTGCATCCAAGCATATTATATTTAAAAACATTTTATGTCCCAAACATAATATGTTCTAACATATTAACATATATGTCCCAAACATGTTATGCTAGTTTATGAACATTATATGCTTGCACTCAAAAATATTGTGTTTAAAAATTTGTTTTCCAAACATATAATGTTTATAGCCAAACATATGAAAAACAGTCTTTTTCATCCGTGTAGAAAATTTTGTCAAAATTTTATTTCTATAACAAATTTTGTCAAAATTTTATTTCTATTGCAAATTTTGTCAACATTTTTTTTCTATAGAAAATTTTGTGAAAATTTTATTTTTTATCGCAAATTTTGTCAAAATTTTATTTCTATAGAGATTTGGAGTGACATTCGCAAAATCTAAGAAAACATCAAGAATTGTAGCAATCTACCAAACAGTACAAAATCTACCAGTTTTGGTAGAATTCTACCAACTGTGGCAACTGTGTTGGGCATCCCTAATGTTGCAGCTATATCGTAGAGCTTGGCATTGTTGAGGTTCCGGAAACCATTGATAAAGTGCTCAATTGATATTGCAAGGTCGTCATGTGACATATCGTGAGATTGAGACAACTTTAGGCATTAGTGGGATCAATACTGCATAAAGATTTGACCGTCAAAAAAATTGTTAGCGTTAGATCCCATAAAATTTGTCAATCGCTCAAAAACCGGATCGTGTCGATTGATCGTGAATTTACGAGCATGAGCATGAGATGATCCAAATCCACCAAATGTTGCTCGCTCTCTAATTACTTCCAAGCAAATGATCACCTGTTTCACCTGAACATGTTGCAATCGCACCACTGGAACAACAATGAATAGTCAATTGTGAGTGTAAGGCGTCCAAATAGCCGGTTTTTTTGAAAAGTCGATTTTTTTTCGGTTTATCCGACAATCCCAATTTTTTTAAAAACCGGTTTTAGTATTTTACTCAAAAACGGTTAACCGACTAAGATCGAAAATATAGAAAATTAGTGAAAATATGACGAAATGCCATTGACATACAGAAAATCGTTGGCCACACTGAAAAAACAGTGAACCCACCAGGAAGAAAACTTTCGGTTAATTTTAGAAAATTTTGAATATTTGTAGAAAATTTTAACTAACCAGTATTACAAACGTTGGTACCACGCCGATGTCATAAAAATAAGTAAATATTTTTCGACAAATACAAGAAAATTTATTAGACATAACTAAGTTTTTTCACTTGTTAAAGAAAATTTTGTAGTTTGAAGAAAAAACTTGGAGTTCAAAATTGCAAGAATGTCTTTAGTGACATACGAAGTTCACGATGGACGCATTTTTGGTAAAATTTACAAATTTAAAGAAATTCTGAACTATTTTGTGGAAGACACGAATTTAGTTAATCTTTATGCTTCATTTGAGTATATTTTTTTCCTCGGGTTTAGTTAATTTAACTAACGTACACAAAAAAGTATTAGAGTAAAGAAAACTTTCTCCAAACATAATATTTCTATGAACTAAAATAAAGTTAAATTGGCTTTAGTGAAATAGAGAGTTCACTTTTTTTTGAGTGCAAAACCGGGTTTCGCGGTTAAGCAAAAATTCCAATTTTTTCACTATCCGGTTTAGGTTTGCGTTATTAAATCCAGTTAAACGGTGTCGATTTTTGGACACCCAAAATCGTTTGTTAGCCATTTGATTGCCAAGATATCAGGAAAATTAAACGCCAAGGAAAGCCAACCGACGGATCACTCTTCAATACGACAATGCAAAATCTCAAGCAACTTGAGTCGATAATTGGGATGAGATAGGTCATCCACCGTGTAGTTCTGACGGAGTGACGTCTTTTTTATTCCCGAAAATAAAAAAATAAAATGAAAGGTCAACGTTTTTCGACACCTGAAGAAGCGGTTGATGCGTTCAGAATGCCTGATGATTTGGAGGTACCTTAATCAGAGTGGCAAAAGTGCTTCGACAATTGGTTCAAACCCATGAAAAAGTGATCTTCGTAATATTTGTTTTGTTTTTTTCTCTAATCCCGAAATATAAAAGACAACCCTGGTAGGCGTTGAGAATATGCACTGAAAAAACAGTGACCCCACCAGGAAAGAACATTTTAATTAATTTTAGAAAATTTTTAATTAATTTTAGAAAATTCCACAAAAACAAGTAAATAATCTTCGAAAAATTCAAGAAAATTTACTAGACAAAATTATTATTTTTCATGTATTAAAAAAATTTTCGTAGTAAAAAATTGGTGTCATACGAAGTTCAAGATGGGCGCATTATTGGTAAAAAATTTACAAATTTTAAGAAATTCTGAACTATTTTGTGAAGACACGAATTTAGTTAATCGTTATGCTTCATTTGTGTATAATTTTTTCCTCCGCTTTAGTTAATTTAATTAAAGTACGCAATTTAAGTAATTTAATTAAAGTAAAATTATGAAAATTTTCTTAAAACGTAATAATTCCATGAACTAAAATAGAATTATATCGGCTTTAGTGAAATATAGGGTTCACTTTTTTTGAGTGTATGTTCCAGACGCGATTTTTTTATGGTGTTTTTGCAATACTTTAAAATTCCACATCTCCGTTTATAATATCGCTGACTAAATTGACTCTCCTAATAAGAATCATACACTCAAAAAAAAGTGAACTCTCTATTTCACTAAAGCCAATTTAACTTTATTTTAGTTCATGGAATTATTATGTTTGGAGAAAGTGTCCTTTATTCCAATAATTTTTTGTGTACGTTAGTAAAATTAACTAAATCCAAGGAAAAAAATATTCTCAAATGAAGCATAAAGATTAACTAAATTCGTGTCTTCCACAAAATAGTTCAGAATTTCTTTAAATTTGTAAATTTTACCAAAAATGCGTCCATCATGAACTTCGTATGTCACTAAAGACATTCTTGCAATTTTGAACTCCAAGTTTTTCCTTCCAACAACAAAATTTTCTTTAACAAGTGAAAAAACTTAGTTATGGCTAATAAATTTTCTTGAATTTGTCGAAAAATATTTACTTATTTTTATGACATCGGCGTGATGCCAACGTTTGTAATACTGTTTAGTTAAAATTTTCTACAAATATTCAACATTTTCTAAAATTAACCGAAAGTTTTCTTCCTGGAGGGTTCACTGTTTTTTCAGTGTAAATAAAAACTCTAGCCTTCAACTTTATTATTCATATGGAAATATATGGAAATGTGATATAAAATATTGAGGTCGACTGCCTGATGTAGCCTTGTGACGAGAGAATAGAAAAAGGAACACCTTGTCTCAAACTAACTATTCATCCATGGCACCCACCACTGCCTGCCAAACTCAAACATATATTCCAGATGAGAAATTGAATTTCATGACTTTATGATTTCGTGAACGGCGCGAACTCACGGATGAGTAGCAAAAAACAACAAAATAGAAAAAAGACGCACGTGTTCCTCATCAAAAAGGCGTACAATAAATGTCACAAACTAGGAGTAGATTGAAAAAAAAATCGAATTTCTGCTTGGCTTGATTTTGAACAAACAAAGTTTTATTCATTACGTGCAACAAGGGTGCTGTTGCTTGCTGCTGATATTCCTTATTGGCCTCAACTCTAGTTTTTTTTTTGAGGTGATATGTGAAAGCATGCCGTCTATGGTACTTAGATGTATGGCCCGAAGTGGCAGTTAGAAAGGGGAGCCCCCACATAAAACACACAAAGATGGTTTATGATTAAATGGTGGAAACACACACATGCGATATGGTCCTTTCCTAAGGTGAGGCTAGTTAAGCTATTGGCCACGCCTGAATTATTGTTTGACTTTGAATGTTGTACTTCTGCTTCAGCCGATGTTGCTGCCGCCGATCCAGTAATGTGTGAAGGAACAGGGTTTGATATTTGTGTCGATATCACAACTGCCAACTCCATGAGTTTCATTACAATGGAGTTCAATGTTTAAGGAATTGCGTGGTAATGAGGAGCGTATTCAATGTAGGTGAAGAGAATTATTAAGAAATATTGAAGATTTCTGGTGTAATTTGCTTTCAATTTTATTCGAAAAAGGGTCAATTATTCTATGGACTGTACAAATATTGATTTTTTCAATGATTATGCATCCCAAATATAAGGACTTGCAATTAACTCGATATTAAGGACAAGATTTCCTTAAAGTAATGACATATTTTTAATTAAGTGAAAGTGTCAAAATTTTATTTATACAAAAAATTTTGTCAAAATTTCATTTCTATAGAAAGTTTTGTCAATTTTTTTCTATAGACAAATTTGGCAAAATTTTATTTTTATAGAAAATTTTGTCAAAATTTTATTTCTATAGAAAATGTTGTCAAAATTTTATTTCTATAGCAAATTTTGTCAAAATTTTTTTTCTATAGAAAGTTTTGTCAATTTTTTATGAAATTGTATTTCTATTGAAAATTTTGTCAAAATTTAATTTCTATAGAAAATTTTGTCAAAATTTAATTTCTATAGAAAATTTTGTCAAAATTTAATTTCTATAAAAAATTTTGTCAAAACTTTATTTCTATAGGAAATTTTGTCAAAATTTTATTTCTATAAAAAATGTTGTCAAAACTTTATTTCTATAGGAAATTTTGTCAAAATTTTATTTCTATAAAAAATGTTGTCAAAACTTTATTTCTATAGAAAATTTTGGCAATATTTTATTTCTATAGAAAATTTTGTCAAAATTTTATTTCTATAGAAAATTTTGTCAAAACTTAATTTCTATAGAAAATTTTGTCAAAACTTTATTTCTATAGAAAATTTTGTCAAAATTGTATTTCTATAAAAAAATGTTGTCAAAACTTTATTTCTATAGAAATTTCTATAGAAAAATTTTATTCTATAGGAAATTTTGGCAATATTTTATTTCTATAGAAAATTTTGTCAAAATTTTATTTCTATAGAAAATTTTGTCAAAATTTTATTTTTATAGAAAATTTTGTCAAAATTGTATTTCTATAAAAAAATGTTGTCAAAACTTTATTTCTATAGAAAATTTTGTCAAAATTTTATTCTATAGGAAATTTTGGCAATATTTTATTTCTATAGAAAATTTTGTCAAAATTTAATTTTTATAGAAAATTTTGGCAAAAATTTATTTTTTATAGAAAATGTTGTCAAAATTTTATTCCTATAAAAAGTTTTGTCAAAATTGTATTTCTATAGAAAATTTTGTCAAAATTTTATTTCTATAGAAAATTTTGTCAAAATTTTATTTCTATAGAAAATTATGTAAAAATTTTATTTTTATAAAAAATTTTGTCAACATTTTATTTCTACAGCAAATTTTGTCAAAATTTTATTTCTACAGCAAATTTTGTCAAAATTTTATTTCTATAGAATTGTTTATATAGACAAATTTGGTAAAATTTTATTTTTATAGAAAATTTTGGCAAAATTTTATTTTTATAGAAAACGTTGTCAAAATTTTATTTCTATAGAAAATTTTGTTTCTATAGCAAAAATTAATTTCTATAGAAAGTTTTGTCAATTTTTTTATCAAATTGTATTTCTATAGAAAATTTTGTCAAAATTAAAATTGTTAACATTTTATTTCTATAGAAAATTTGGTCAAAATTTTATTTCTATAGAAAATTTTGTCAAAATTTTATTTTTATAGAAAATTTTGGCAAAATTTAATTTTTATAGAAAATATCAAAATTTTATTACTATAGAAAGTTTTGTCAAAATTGTATTTCTATAGAATATTGTGTCAAAATTTTATTTTTATAGAAAATTTTGTCAAAATTTTATTTCTATAGCAAATTTTGTCAAAATTTTATTTCTATAGAAAGTTTTGTCAATTTTTTTCTATAGACAAATTTGGCAAAATTTTATTTTTATAGAAAATTTTGTCAAAATTTTATTTCTATAGAATATTTTGTCAAAATTTTATTTCTATAGCAAATTTTGTCAAAAATTTATTTCTATAGAAAGTTTTGTCAATTTTTTATGAAATTGTATTTCTATTGAAAATTTTGTCAACATTTTATTTCTATAGATTTTTTTTTTTCAAAATTTTATTTCTATCGAAAATTTTGTAAAAATTTTACTTCTATCGAAAATTTTATCAACATTTTATTTCTATAGAAAGTTTTGTAATTTTTTTTCTATAGAAAATTTTGGCAAAATTTTATTTTGATATACATTTTTTCCAACATTGTATTTTTATAGAAATTTTTCAACATCATATTTCCATACAAAATTTTGTCAAAAATTTATTTCTATAGGAAATTTTGTGAAAATTTTATTTCTATAGAAAATTTTGTGAAAATTTTATTTCTCAAAAAAAAAAAACCAAAAAAATTGTCTAAAGTTTATTTCTATAGAAAATTTTGGCAAATTTGCTTAGGCAGTAGCCGACTATCAGAAACCTTTTTTCGGGAGGTTCACATGTAATTCACTTTCATGTGAGTGAATTACCCGAATTTATTCTGATAGTTGCACCCTCAAAAAAAATCGCTTCTCTAACATATGTTCCAAACATATTTTGCAGGAAGCACATATATTATTGTATACTGCCGAAACATTAATATGTTTGTTTTATGTGAGCATATTATATGTTTGGAAGCATTTTGAATCCAAAAATAGTATATGCTTGGAAGAATTCCTCAAAGAATATTGTGCTCATTTCCTCAGATAATTTTCACTTCCACGAAATTTTTGAGTTCTTCGCATCTTTTTCTGTAATACAAATATGCTGTTTTTTTTTTCAAATGTCTATTCTCTTGGTTCCGAATGTCTATTCTCTTTATTCCGAATACTCATTCTAATATTCAAATTAAATAATATTTAGACTTAAGCATATTACATTTTTGGTCTTATCATGAAACAGTTTTCCGAAACTACATACTAGCGGTTTCACAGAAATTGCTCTCATTTCATTCTCGCTGTGTTATGTTGATATCTTTTTATTCAACCCTCCTGGTTTCCATCTCTATTTCTTTCTCTATACTAACTCTCTCTCTCTGTCGCTCTCTGAATAAAGTATCACAACATATATATGTTTACTCGAAATTTGTAAATTTATATATGTATACATTCACACATATTATTTTTATGAAACATTCATGCCCCAAACATAATATATTCTAACATATTAACATATGTGTCCCAAACATTTTGTGTTAGTTTAGGAACATTACATGTTTGCACTTAAATATATTGTGTTTAAAAATTGTGCCCGAAACACATTTTGTTTATATCGGAACATATGAAAAACATATTTTTCTAACAGTGTGGTTGATAGTTTTGGATGCTGATGAGGAATGCTGTAGTTTCGAAACAGCTGTACATCGAACCATCTTGCAGTCTATAGGGCTTTGCACAAATAAATTTGACAAGCATTTTCCTTTTCCTCTCTTGGTTAAGCTACATTTGTAGTTTAATCAATGCATGGTTTCAAGCTGAAAAAAAAACAATAAAAATTTTATTTCTGTAGAATATTTTGTCAAAATTTTATTTCAAAATTTTATTCTATAGAAAATGTTGTCAAAATTTTTTTCTATTGAAAATTTTATTTCTATAGAAAATTTGGTAAAAATTTTATTTGTATAGAAAATTTTGTAAAAATTTTATTTTTATAGAAAATTTTATTACTATATTTCAAATATTTAGTTCTATAGCAAATTTTGTCAATTTTTTTCCACAGAATATGTTGGCAAAATTTTTTTCTATAGACAATTTTGTCAAAATTTTATTTCTATAGTAAATTTAGTCAACATTTTATTTCTATAGAAAATTTTGTCAAAATATTATTTCTACAGAATATTTTGTCTGGTTCTAGTCATAGCAGAGCAGCCTTGGACTAAGATATACGAAATGATAAAAACTTTCCATGTCTCAAGTGTGTTCCTTCTCAACAACGAACAGAACAAACAATGCAATATAATGACGAATGTAGAGAATCTCCACTCCTTTTGCGGATATTTAGCCCCAATTCAGAGCTCCTTTATATTAAAGCTGCCGTACTGAAAGGAAAAAAACAACCAAACTAGAAAAGAAAGTAAGTGGCACTTTAAGTTGTATGGTGGTGTGGTGTAAGCGTTTTGAGACAATTGCTGGTTTCCTATAAAACCCGAAGCAGCAGCTGGAGCAATGAACTGCATCAATGGACTATGAGGATACTGATGATGATGCTGATGGACTGACAAACACCAGAGAACTGTAGTGGCCAGACACCATATAGAATATTTAGATAAAAGAGAAGTGGAATCTCTTAAGAGTAAACAATCGTAGAGTAGGTCTTTGTGGGAGCTTCTATGGCATACAGCATACAGGATGAACTCCTTAATATGAGTAGCATCTCATGTATCACACAAGGCTTTGTCTGATTTTGTTGACAATGACATTCGCAACGACAAACCATGACTGACTGATATTTCTATAAATGGATAGATGATGGAGCTGTCCTAAACTTGTATTCCATGTAGCATGTCAATGCAGCTGATAGTCACGTTTTCCCATGGCCAATGTTAGGTACAATCCTCGTACATTGTAATTGCCCCACCCCAAAACAATCTCACCCATATTGAACTTGGACGTGGTCAGGGACAAGGAGATTTTTATTCACTATGCACCTTCTTCATGATATGGCCTTTGAAAGTACAATTATTAAGTAATGGTGGAGGCTAGCATTTATTGCCATTCTCCACACACACACACACACACACATATGGAGTGCGATAAATTCAACCAAGCCAATGGAATGGATAAGAAGACCAAGCTTTTTATGTGCGAAACAATAATAATAATAATGGGAACGAGAAAAATGAGTGATAATCTCGATATGGACTAAAGTTTTGCAGTTTTCCTGTTAAGGCAGGAAATCCAGTAATTACTCATCGAAGCATTGAGTCATGCCTGATTGATGTGGTTAATAATAATTTGTGATGTACTGAAAATTCTCAAGATATCCAGTAAAAGATTGCATCGAAGTATTTTTAGGCATACGTATATATGAGTGAGATAGTTTTGTGGAGTGAAAGGGAAACATGTATGAAGAATTTATCAGGATTTGAAGCAAATATACCAAGGGATTCTCTTCGTAATTTTTTCGAAATATTCATCATTAAGTATTCTTCAGGAAATATTATTACAATAAATATTCGAGTTTATTAACCAAGGATACATAGAAAAGATTTCACAAATTTTTGTCAAAAATTTATTTCTATAGAAATTTTTTTGCAAAATTTTATTTCTATAGAAAATTTTGTCAAAATTTTATTTCTATAGAAAATTTTGTCAAAATTTTATTTCTATAGAAAATTTTGTCAAAATTTTAGTTCTATAAAACATTTTGTCAAAATTTTATTCCTATAGAAAATCTTGCCAAAATGTTATTCCTATAGAAATGTTTTTGCAAATTTTTTGCAAAATTTTATTTCTATAGAAAATTTTGTAAAAATTTTATTTCTATAGAAAATTTTGTCAACATTTTATTTCTATAGAAAATTTTGTCAAAATTTTATTTCTATAGAAAATTTTGTCAACATTTTATTTCTAAAGACAATTTTGTCAAAATTTTATTTCTATAGAGAATTTTGTAAAAATTTTATTTCTATAGAAAATTTTGTCAAAATTTTATTTCTATAGAAAATTTTGTGAAAATTTTATTTCTATAGAAAATTTTGTAAAAATTTTATTTCTATAGAAAATTTTGTCAACATTTTATTTCTATAGAAAATTTTGTCAAAATTTTATTTCTATAGAAAATTTTGTCAAAATTTTATTTCTAAAGACAATTTTGTCAAAATTTTATTTCTATAGAGAATTTTGTAAAAATTTTATTTCTATAGAAAATTTTGTCAAAATTTTATTTCTATAGAAAATGTTTTCAAAATTTTATTTCTATAGAAAATTTTTTGCGAAATTTTATTTCTATAGAAAATTTTGTCAAAATTTTATTTCTATAGAAAATTTTTTGCGAAATTTTATTTCTATAGAAAATTTTGTCAAAAATTTATTTCTATAAAAAATTTTGTCAAAATTTTATTACTATAAAAAATTTTTGTCAAAATTTCATTTCTATAGAAAATTTTGTCAAAATTTTATTTCTCTAGAAAATTTAATGTCTATAGAAAATTTTGTCAACATTTTATTTCTATAGACATTTTTTGACAAAATTTTATTTCTGTACAAAATTTTTTAAAAGTTTTATTCTCTTCGTCATTTTTTCGAAACATTCATCACTAAGTATTCTTCGGGAAATATTATTACAATAAATATTCGAGTTTATTAACCAAGGAGACACAGAAAAGGTTTCACAAATTTTTGTCAAAAATTTATTTCTATAGAAAATTTTCTCAAAATTTTATTTCTGTAGAAAATTTTGTCAAAATTTTATTTCTATAAAAAATGTTTGCCAAAATTTTATTTCTATAGAAAATTTTGTCAAAATTTTATTTCTATAGAAAATTTTGTCAAAATGTTAGTCCTGTAGAAAATTTTTGACAAAATTTTATTTCTGTAGAAAATTTTTTAAAAGTTTTATTATCTTCCTTATTTTTTTGAAACATTAATCACTAAGTATTCTTCAGGAAATATTATTACAATAAATATTCGAGTTTATTAACCAAGGATACACAGAAATGATTTCACAAGTTTTTGTCAAAAATTTATTTCTATGGAAAATTTTGTCAAAATTTTATTTCTATAGAAAATTGTGTTAAAATTTTATTTCTATAGAAAATTTTGTCAAAATTTTATTTCTATAGAAAATTTTGTTAAAATTTTATTTCTATAGAAAATTTTGTCAAAATTTTATTTCTACAGAAAATTTTATTTCTATAGAAAATTTTGTCAAAATTTTATTTCTATAGAAAATTTTGTTAACATTTTATTTCTATAGAAAATTTTGTCAAAATTTTATTTCTATAGAAAATTTTTGCCAAAATTTTATTTCTATAGAAAATTTTGTCAAAATTTTATTTCTATAGAAAATTTTGTCAAAATTTTATTTCTATAGACAATTTTTTGCAAAGTTTTATTTCGATAGTAATTTTTTTTGCAAAATATTATTTCTATAGAAAATTTTGTCAAAATTTTATTTCTATAGCAAATTTTTTGCAAAATTTTATTTCTATAGAAAATTTTGTAAAAATTTTATTTTTATAGAAAATTTTGTCCAAATTTTATTTCTATAAAAAATGTTTGCCAAAATTTTATTTCTATAGAAAATTTTGTCAAAATTTTATTTCTATAGAAAATTTTGTCAAAATTTTATTTCTATAGTAAATTTTTTGCAAAATTTTATTTCTATAGAAAATGTTATCAAAGTTTTATTTCTATAGAAAATTTTGTCAACATTTTATTTTTTGGAGTGCAAGCATATAATGTTCATAAACTAGCATAACATGTTTGGGACATATATGTTAATATGTTAGAACATATTATGTTTGGGACATAAAATGTTTGTAAATATAATATGCTTGGATGCAAAGATATATTAATTTAGAAATAGCCTATAAACATATATGTGTTTAGTAGCTTGGAGCGCTATTTAACAGGGAGCGATATTGAATTAAGTTGGTGGTTGTTGCTTGTTATTACAAAATTAACATTTTATTTTTCCTTGGGCAATTGATCAGCTACTTCTTTGATCCTTACAAACTGTGTGGTCTGCTGTTCGAATCCCCGTCCGGCAAAAGGTAAAATTAAAATAAAAAAATCATACAATTGAATAATTTCTTCTACAATGTTTGTATTACAGAAAAAGGTGCTAAGAACTAAAAAATCTCGTGGAAGTGAGAAAGATGTGGGGGAATATACAATTGGGCAGAAACAAAATTTTGAGCATTCAGGTCGAAAACCTATGTTGTTAGCACCTATATTACCTGTTTATTTTCATAATTCATTATGATTGTAAATATATAAATAAATAAATAAAATTTTGAGCACAATATTGTTTGGGAGAATTTTTTTAAGCGTATAATATTTTTGGGTGCAAAATGCTTCCAAACATATTATATGTTCACATAATAACATATTGTTTTTTGGAAGACAACATTATTGAATTTGGATGCAAAAATACAAAATGTTTGGATCTTAGACTACCCAAACATATATTGTTTAGACCAATATGCTTTCAAACATATTATATATTGGAAGAGATCAAACATATAAATGTTTGGGCAATACCCAAAAATGTATATGCTTGAAGCAAAATATGTTTGGGAGTATATGTTACAGAAGCGATTTTTTGTGAGCGTGCGGAAACCATGGTGGAGCGTATTGTAATAAAAAATTATTTCTTTATGTAAAAAAACCTTTTCTCTTTAACCCTGGAAAGTCATCCTAATTTTTTTGTACACTAACGTCATCCTTCGTCATTTTGACTACGGCTTATTTCAAAACGCTATCATTTGCATCGTGAGCTAAAATGAGAATCAAAATTTAGTTTATTTCCTTATTCAATTTATTATACCCTCCACCATTGGATTGGGAAACCATGGTGGAGCGTATTGTAATAACAAATTATTTCTTTATGTAAAAAAACCTTTTCTCTTTAACCCTGGAAAGTCATCCTAATTTTTTGTACACTAACGTCATCCTTCGTCATTTTGACTACGGCTTATTTCAAGGAGCTATAATTTGCATCGTGAGCAAAAATGAGAATCAAAATTTAGTTTATTTCCTTATTCAATTTATTGTACTCTCCATCCTATGGTGGACTTTGTCATTCCGTTTGTAACACATCTAAATATTGCTCTAAGACCCCATAAAGTATATATATTCTGGGTCGTGGTGAAATTCTGAGTCGATCTGAGCATGTCCGTTCGTCCGTCCGTCCGTCTGTTGAAATCACGCTAACTTCCGAACGAAATAAGCTATCGACTTGAAACTTGGCACAAGTAGTTGTTATTGATGTAGGTCGGATGGTATTGCAAATGGCCATATCGGTCCACTTTTACGTATAGGCCCCATATAAACGGACCCCCAAATTTGGTTTGCGAGGCCTTCAAGAGAAGCAAATTTCAACCGATCCGGCTGAAATTTGGTACATGGTGTTAGTATATGGTCTCTAACAACCATGCAAAAATTGGTCCAAATCGGTCCATAATTATATATAGCCCCCATATAAACCGATCCCCCGATTCGGCTTGCGAGGCCTCTAAGAGAAGCAAATTTCATCCGATCCGGCTGAAATTTGGTACATGGTGTCAGTACACGGTCTCTAACAACCATGCAAAAATTGGTTGACATCGGTCCATAATTATATATAGCCCCCATATAAACCGATCCCCCGATTTGGCTATCATGGCCTCTAAGAGAAGCAAATTTCATCCGATCCGGCTGAAATTTGGTACATAGTGTTAGTATATGGTCTCTAACAACCACGCAAAAATTGGTCCACATCGGTCCATAATTTTATATAGCCCCCATATAAACCGATCCCCAGATTTGACCTCCTGAGCCCCTTGGAAGAGCAAAATTCTTCCCATTCGGTTGAAATTTGGTACGTGATGTTAGTATATGGTATCCAACAACCATGCAGGAATTGGTTCCTATCAGCCCATAATTATATATAGCTCCCATATAAACCGATCCCCAGATTTGACCTCCGGTGCCTTTAGGAGAAGCAAAATTCATCCGATCTGCTTGAAATTTGGTACGTGGTGATCGTATATGATATTTAACAACCATGCCAAAAGTGGTCCATATCAGTCCATAATCATATATTGCCCCATATAAACCGATCCCGAGATTTGGTTTTGGAGCCTCTTGGAGGAGCAAATTTCATCCGTGTGAGTTGAATTTTGGTACATTGTGCTAGTATATGGCCGTTAACAACCATGCCTAACAAGGTCCATATCGGTCTATAGTTATATATATCCCTCAGATAAAGCGATTTCCAATCACACAAAAATTGGTCCATATCAAATTCTTAATTGTATATAGCCCCCATATAAGCGAACCCCATATTTCAATTCTGGCTCTCTACGTACCGTGCAGTCCATATCGATTCGTAATTATTTGTAGACTTAACTATACATAACTTTTTTGTCTAATATATACCACGTATGGACTAACTCACAATTTAGAAAACGATGTTAAGAAGTTTTAATATACCACAACCCAAGTATTTCGATTGTGGATGACAGTCTTTCGTAGAAGTTTGTACGCAATCCATGGTGGAGGGTTCATAAGATTCGGCCTGGCCGAACTTACGGCCGTATACACTTGTTTTTTAATTAGTATAAGACAAAAATTCATAAAATAGTTGTATTGGTATAACTTAAATTTATCATTTCCCAATCGACCAAAATGCATTTTAAATCGAAAATGAATTTACGCGTCGTCATTTTGACGAAGGATGACTGTCGAGGGTTAAAGAAAAATTTGACTTAATTCAAAGATATACGACTTTATCAAAGGAACGCAAATTTCAATGATACGTTGGCTAAAAATTAAAGAAATAAATTTATTAATTTCTATTAATTAAAATTTCTTTATATTATTCTAAAATTTACTTTGCATAATCTCTCATATTAGTTTTATATATTTCAATGTACAATGAATTATAGAATGTTGAACAGTGGGTTTTTATTAAAACCAAACAAGAACAAACGGAACTGCATTTGATTTATGAGGATAGTTTGCATTTAATTTGGTTAATTACTTCCGTTCCAAAAAACACATGCAGATCGCAACTGAGTTAGTTCAACACACATGCGCTCATACAGAGTTTTTTTTTTGGAGTAACAAAGAGTTTAGGCCACCCTACTGAAAAGTATGGGTGGAAAATTAAGCCATGTATTTCCCCCTCTCCACAAAAGCCTTTAAAAGTTGCCCACTTATTTAGCTGTTTTGCTTGTACAGTGAGTCATGTCGGTATTGTTGTTATTTCGCCTCAAATACAATTAATTGTTCCTCACATGTAACGAATGGATGGATTCCATAGCGATTCCATAGCCTTTATGTATATCCACGTAGTATGTGATGATAGAAACAAATAAAGTTGTAAACCAAAAAAAAAAGAAAAAAACAAAGATGTTTAGCCTCTTTGTTGTCCATTAACTGTAGCCCATACATTTACATGGAACGATACCAAAAGGAAGATAACAAGACCGGATTGGAAATATGGTGCAGTAGTAGTAGTAGTAGATGGTATAAAGAAGCCAGCCAGGCGGTCGGCCTGACTATGTCTTGGAAAACTATGTCAGACTTAACAATTTCAATTCATTTCCATTAAAAAAAAATAACAACTAAGTGACATGTCTTTGTCCCAATCGCTGGAATAATTTGGTTGCATCACACCAAAATCAACAACAAGAATAAAACTATTAAGTAATAAAAATAAAGAAGAGAACTAAAAAAACAGAGAAATTACATTAAAAAAACGTCAATAGAGCCGCCATTTGGTTAGCATCGAATTTTAAATACCCTTCACAAACAAACAATAAAATCTCAGGAATTTTATTTCATTTTTTTTTAAATTGTATCTAATAAAAATATATTCAAACCATTTAAATTTTTAATTGTATCAATTAATATTTTTATTGACCTTAACTAAATTTTAGAAAAAAATAAACAATTGCTTTTTATAAATATTTAATTAAAAATGTCATCTAATTTTTAAATCACTTATTTTCTTTATTGACCTTAATCTAAAAATCTTATTTTGCGAAATTTTATTTCTATAGAAAATTTTTTAAAAATTTTATTTCTATAGCAAAATTTCACAAAATTTTATTTTGATAGAAATTTGTGTCAAAATTTTATTTCTATAGAAAATTTTGACAAAATTTTAATTCTATAGAACATTTTGTCAAAATTTTATTTCTATGGAAAAGTTTGTAAAAATGTTATTTCTATAATTTTTTTTGTAAAATTTTATTTCTATAGAAAGTTTTGTCAAAATTTCATTTCTATGGAAAATTCGTCAAAATTTAATTTATATAAAAAAATTTGTATAAAAAATGTTGTCAAAGATTTTATTTATACAAAAAATGTTGTCAAAATTTTATTTCTATAAAAAATTTTGTCAAAATTTTATTTCTATAGACATTTTTATCAAAGTTTTATTTCTATAGAAAATTTTGTCAAAATTGTATTTCTATAGAAAATTTTGTTGAACTTTATCTCTGTAGAAAAATTTGACAAAATATTATTTCTATAGAAAATTTTTGCAAAATTTTATTTTTTAGAAAATTTTTGCAAAATTTTATTTCTATAGAGAATACTGTCAAAAAATTATTTCTATAGAAAACTTTGTCAAAATTTTATTTCTGTAGCAAAAATTTGTCAAAATTTTATTTCTATAGAAAATTGTGCCAAACTTTATTTCTGTGGAAAATTTTGTCAAAATTTGATTTCCATAAAAAATTATTTCTATCGAAAATTCTGTCAAAATTTTATTTCTATAGAAAATTTTGTCAACATTTTATTTCTATAGCAAAATTTCCCAAAACTTTATTTTGATAGAAAATTTTGCCAAACTTTATTTCTGTGGAAAATTTTGTCAAAATTTGATTTGCATAAAAAATTTTATTTCTATTAAAAATGTATTTCTACTAAAAAAAATTATTTCTATAAAAAATTCTGTCAATATTTGATTTCCATAAAAAAATTTATTTCTATTAAAAATGTATTTCTATAAGAAATATATTTCTATAGAAAATTCTGTCAAAATTTGATTTCCATAAAAAATTTTATTTCTATTAAAAATGTATTTCTATTAAAAAATACTGTCAAAAATTTATAGAATAGAAAATTAGAAAATTTTGTCAAAATTTTATTTCTATAGCTAAATTTCAAAAAAATTTATTTTTATAGAAAATTTTGCCAAACGTTATTTCTGTGGAAAATTTTGTCAAAATTTGATTTCTATTAAAAATGTATTTCTACTAAAAAATGTATTTCTATAAAAAATTCTGTCAAAATTTGATTTCCATAAAAAAATTATTTCTATTAAAAATGTATATCCTATAATAAATTCTGTCAAAATTTTATTTCTATAGAAAATGTTGTCAAAATTTTATTTCTATAGAAAATTTTGACAAAATTTTAAATTTTATTTCTATGGAAAAGTTTGTAAAAATTTTATTTCTATACATTTTTTTTCAAAATTTTATTTCTATAGAAAATTTTTGCAAAATTTTATTTGTATAGAAAATTTTTGCAAAATTTTATTTCTATAGAAATTTTTTGCAAAATTTTATTTCTATAGAGAATACTGTCAAAAATGTATTTCTATAGAAAATTTTGTCAAAATTTTATGTCTATAGCAAAATCTCACAAAATTTTATTTCTATAGAAAATTTTTCCAAAATTTTATTTCTATAGAAATTTTTTCAAATTTTATTTCTATGGAAAAGTTTGTAAAAATGTTATTTCTATATTTTTTTCAAAATTTTATTTCTATAGAAAATTTTTGAAAATTTTATTTTTTTAGAGAATGCTGTCAAAAATTTCTTTCTATAGAAAATTTTGTCAAAATTGTTTTTCTATAGAAAATTTTGTTAAAATTGTTTTTCTACAGAAAATTTTGTTAAAATTTTATTTCTATAGAAAATTTTGTCAAAATTTTAGTTCTATAGAAAATTTTAATAAAATTGTTTTTCTATAGAAAGTTTTGTCAAAATTTTATTTTTATAGAAAATCTTGTCACAATTTTATTCGTCAAAATTTTATTTATATAAACAATTTTGTATAAAAAATGTTGTCAAATGTTGTATAAAAAATGTTGTATTTATACAAAAAATTTTGTCCAAATTTTATTTCTATAAAAATTTTTGTCAAAATTTTATTTCTATAGAAATTTGTGTCAAAATTTTATTTCTATAGAAAATTTTGACAAAATTTTAATTCTATAGAACATTTTGTCAAAATTTTATTTCTATGGAAAAGTTTGTAAAAATGTTATTTCTATAATTTTTTTTTGCAAAATTTTATTTCTATAGAAAGTTTTGTCAAAATTTTATTTCTATAGAAAATTCGTCAAAATTTAATTTATATAAAAAATTTTGTATAAAAAATGTTGTCAAAGATTTTATTTATACAAAAAATGTTGTCAAAATTTTATTTCTATAAAAATGTTTGTCAAAATTTTATTTCTATAGAAATTTTTGTCAAAATTTTATTTCTATAGAAAATTTTGTTGAACTTTATCTCTGTAGAAAAATTTGACAAAATATAGAAATACTATAGAAAGTTTTTGCAAAATTTTATTTTTATAGAAAATTTTATTTCTATAGAGAATACTGTCAAAAAATTATTTCTATAGAAAACTTTGTCAAAATTGTATTTCTGTAGCAAAATTTTGTCAAAATTTTATTTCTATAGAAAATTGTGCCAAACTTAATTTCTGTGGAAAATTTTGTCAAAATTTGATCTCCATAAAAAAAATTATTTCTATCGAAAATTCTGTCAAAATTTTATATCTATAGAAAATTTTGTCAAAACTTTATGTCTATAGAAAACTTTGTCAAAATTTTATTTCTATGGAAAAGTTTGTAAAAATGTTATTTCTATATTTTTTTCAAAATTTTATTTCCATAGAAAATTTTTGCAAAATTTTATTTTTATAGAGAATTTTTGCAAAATTTCTTTATTTCTTTAGTAAATTTTGTCAAAATTTTATTTCTTCAGAAAATTTTGTCAAAATTGTATTTCTATAGAAAGTTTTTGTAAAATTTTATTTCTATATAAAATTTCGTCAAATTTTATTTCTATAGAAAATTTTGTTAAAATTTTATTTCTATATAAAATTTTGTTAAAATTTTATTTCTATAGAAAATTTTGTTAAAATTTTATTTCTATATAAAATTGTGTTAAAATTTTATTTTTATAGAAAATTTGGTAAAATTTTATTTCTATAGAAAATTTTGTCAAAATTGTATTTTTATAGAAAATTTTTGTCTCCTCTTAGCAAAATCAACTCAGACATAAGAATTCTACCAACTGAGGCAACCGTGTTCACAATATATATACACTTTATGGGGTCTGAGATCAATAATTGGGAGTGTTTCAACCGAAATGACAAACTTATTATACCTCCATTTTATGGTAGTGTTTATAAAATAAAACTTAAAAACTAAACACGATAGTGTTTTATTCTCAAAGCCATAATTGTTGTAAATTCTTAAGAAACTTAAGAGAGTATAAATGACGACAATGATGTTTTAATTAAAACACTCGACTCGAAGACTACGCAACTTGTAACCAGCCCAATTACCAAGGAACTGAGTTATGTGTAGAGGTCTCTTTTCTATTTAATTTTATTTTATTGCAGTTTGATGTGTTTGTGCGTTGACCCCATTTTTATTGAAGGCTTACAAGCAAGAATTTATTTGAATTTGAATTCTATTGCATTTGTTTGGTTATTTGGTTTTTGGACCCTAAGGCGAATGGCCTAATCGAACAATGCAATCCCTTTCAAGTTTACTCTCAGCATTATGCCTTCATTGTTGGTTGACTACATCCGTTATAGTTTGAAATTCTATGTGTACCATGAGCGAAGGGTTTGAGGTGTAGGGACTGAGGGTTTGAATTTTTTGTATTTTTCCCCTCACAAGTGGAATTGTTTGGTGCTCTCATCTTGGCCGTCTATCAAAGGCACTCAGCCATATCTTGCAAATTATTATTTTTTTTTTAATTTCTAGTCTTTCTTGTAATAGTTTTTGCAAAGTTTTTTTTTTTTTTTGCTTTTTATGCAAAACACATTTAGAGGTGAAAAACGACATGAAGATTATTGTATATTTGTGGACGATTGTTATGGAATATAGTTTTATGTCTATGGTTCCGCCGGAAATGGAATTGGCTGGGTCTTGATTCCCACACAGAGTAAGATTGATTCATTTGAGTAAGATTAGCCAATAACTAAGAGTATTATGGAGAAATTTGGGAAATTCGGCCTATGCATATACACCCAAAGAAAAAATACTTTCCTCCGGAATGAAATTTTAGACAAACGAAATTCCCATTTCTTAAAAACTATTTTCTTTTAGATCAAGTAAATCCGAATTTATGATAAGCGAGACAACGATTGCCTCTAAACGTTTTTATTTGCTTTTAGAAGAAAATTTTTAACATCAACAGAAAACTTTGCTTGCCTAAAGTTTCGTTCCTCAGAAAAGAAATTTCTTCCTTCAGTGTATATGGGAGCTGTATCTAAATCTGACCCGATTTCGATGAATTTTAAATTTACAACGATCGTTTAGTAAATAAGCGTAATTTGTCGAAATCGGACAGTACATATATATGGGAGCTATATCTAAATTTGATTTGATTATTTGCAAATTCCATAGCGTTCGTCCTTGTGCCAAAAACACTCTCTGCCAAATTTCATCAAAACCGGTTAATAATTGGGACCGGAATCCTGCGAACAACAAATATATGGAGAGATGGACGGACGGACACCAAGGCCTAGAACGACTCTGGAGCTGATTCTGAGACGATCGGTATATATTTTATGGAGTCTAAAATCAAAGTTATTATACCCTGACCACTATGTGGTTTAGGGTATAAAAAAACATTACACAGAAAAAAATTAAATTAAAATCTTAATTGAATTTTAAGAAATATTCAAATAAAAATTTAATTGATTGATTGATTGTTTAATTGACATAAACATCAATCACAAAAATTAATAGTATCAATTGATTTTTTAATTGACTTTCAATTAATTTTTTAATTGACCTTCAATTAAGTTTTTACCATCATTTCTGTGATTGAAGACATTTCAATTAAAAAATTAATTGGTTCAATTAATTTCGTGATCGAATCAGAAAAAAATGTGTGTGTATTTACATTGAAGTATATTTTATAAATTGCATTTCTAATATCATTTTTATGTGAATAGCTGTGAAATTAAATGTTAGCCGCATGTTTGACTTTGAATCAATACCAAAATCGTTAAGGGAGGGTCAAATCTTCGGGTCCAAGTAAATTTGTTTTTGTTTATTCATTATTTATAATTAAAATTAATAACTTCCGATCTAGCTCCACGGCAGGTGGTAGAAAAATCTCCAGAGTTGCTCAGAACCTTTCTACGTCTATCCGGGTGAACAAGCTCAAAGGAGAATTGTAGTATAAATTAATATTACGTGGTAAAGAAAAATAATTATGTTAAAAAAACGAAGCTCTCTTTACATCCAAGCCATGCGAATAAGCTTGGGCTGTGAACATGTAAAATGTTTGTTGCAACAATGTTATCTCTCGGATATTATGTATCTGATTTCAACAACCATTTTATGTTTGGCGAGAAAACAATTTTTTTAGCGTCAAAAATGTCCCATATACCCCATCCAAAAATTATATAATCCTTCTCCGCGTGTGCTCTTAGACGAGGTTCTTCTACAATCCGATCTAAGGAAAGATTGCAGCACAATGTTCAGAATTAGGGATGATCACATTGCGTTCCAAACACGGTTGCTACAATTTTATTTTATTTCTATATTTCTATAAAAAAAAATTTGTCAAAATTTTATTTTTATAGAAAATTTTGTCAAAAGTTTATTTCTATAGAATTTTTTTTTCAAAATTTTATTTCTATTGAAAATTTTGTCATTATTTTATTACTATAGAAAATTTTGTCAAAATTTTAGTTTCTATAGAAAGTTTTGTAAAAATTTTATTTTCTATAGAAAATTTTGTCAAAATTTTATTTTCTATAGAAAATTTTTTCAAAATTTTATTTCATTCGTTTTGTTCTTTAATCATTGTTGTTGTTTTTTTGATTTCAGCTTAAAACCATGCATTGACTAAATTACAAGTGTAGCTTAACCAACAGAGGAAAGAAGAGGAAGCACGCTCATAATAAACACAACCAACTGCACACAAGTCGATGATTTCACAGTGGCAAAGGAAGGGAGATATGTTTGTACGAATTTGTTTCGGCATAAGCCGGCTATCATGTAAAACCTTTTTTCGGAAGGTTCAAGTGTGGTTCATTGTAGGGTTTAATGAACTGCCTGAATTTATTCTGATAATTGGTTGATAGTTTTGCTGCAAGTAGATGATGCTGATGAGGAATGTCGTAATTCCGAAACGTGCGTCCATCCAACCATATTGCAGTCTATAAGGCTTTGCCCAAATAAATTTGACAAACATTATTTTCCTCTGTTGTTTAAGCTACACTTGTAGTTTAGTCAATGCATGGTTAAGCTGAAATAAAAAATTTTATAGAAAATTTTGTCAAAATTTTATTTCTATAGGAAATTTAGTCAAAATTTTATTGCTAAGGAAAATTTTGTCAAAATTTTATTATCTATAGAAAATTTTGTCAAAATTTTTTTGTATAGAAATGTTTGTCACAATTATATTTCTATAGAAAATTTTGTCAAAATTTTATTTCCCTCGAAAATTTTGTCAAAATTTTATTTCTATAGAAAATTTTGTCAAAATTTTATTTCTCTTGGAAATTTTGTCAAAATTTTGTTTCTATTGAAAATTTTGTCATTATTTTATTACTATAGAAAATTTTGTCATTATTTTATTACTATAGAAAATTTTGTCAAACTTTTATTTCAATAGAAAAATTTGTCAAAATTTTATTTCTATAGAAAATTTTGTCAAAATGTTATTTTCTATAGAAAAATTTGTCAAAATTTTATTTCTATAGAAAAATTTGTCAAAATTTTATTTCTATAGAAAATTTTATCAAAATTATATTTCTATAGAAAATTTTGTCAAAATTTTATTTCTATAGAAAATTTTGTCAAAATTTTATTTCTCTTGAAAATTTTGTCAAAATTTTATTTCTATTGAAAATTTTGTCAAAATTTTATTTCTATAGACAATTGTGTCGAAATTTTATTTCTCTTGAAAATGTTGTCAAAATTTTATTTCTATAGAATATTTTGTCAAAATTTTATTTTCTATAGAAAATTTTGTCAAAATTTTATTTCTATAGAAAATTTTGTCAAAATTTTATTTCTATTGAAAATTTTGTCATTATTTTATTACTATTGAAAATGTTGTCATTATTTTATTGCTATAGAAAATTATGTTAAAATTTTATTATCTGTAGAAAATCTTTTCAAAATTTTATTTCTATAGAAAATTTTGTCAATATTTTATTTTCTATAGAAAATTTTGTCAAAATTTTATTTCTATAGAAAATTTTGTCACAATTTTATTTTGTCACAATTTTGTCAACATTTTATTTCTATTGAAAATTTTGTCATTATTTTATTACTATAGAAAATTTTGTCAAACTTTTATTTCAATAGAAAAATTTGTCAAAATTTTATTTCTATAGAAAATTTTGTCAAAATTTTATTTCTATAGAAAATTTTGTCAAAATTATATTTCTATAGAAAATTTTGTCAAAATTTTATTTCTATAGAAAATTTTGTCAAAATTTTGTTTCTCTTGAAAATTTTGTCAAAATTTTATTTCTATTGAAAATTTTGTCAAAATTTTATTTCTATAGACAATTGTGTCGAAATTTTATTTCTCTTGAAAATGTTGTCAAAATTTTATTTCTATAGAAAATTTTGTCAAAAGTTTATTTTCTATAGAAAATTTTGTCAAAATTTTATTTCTATAGAAAATTTTGTCAAAATTTTATTTCTATTGAAAATTTTGTCATTATTTTATTACTATTGAAAATGTTGTCATTATTTTATTTCTATAGAAAATTATGTCAAAATTTTATTATCTGTAGAAAATTTTTTCAAAATTTTATTTCTATAGAAAATTTTGTCAAAATTTTATTTCCCTCGAAAATTATGTCAACATTTTATTTCTATAGAAAATTTTGTCAAAATTTTATTTTCTATAGAAAATTTTGTCAACATTTTATTTCTACAGAAAATTTTGTCAAAACTTTATTTCTATAGAAAATTTTGTCAAAATTTTATTTTCTATAGAAAATTTTGTCAACATTTTATTTCTACAGAAAATTTTGTCAAAATTTTATTTCTAGTGAACATTTTGTCATTATTTTATTATTATAGAAAATTATGTCAAAATTTTATTTTCTATAGAAAATTTTGTCAAAATTTTATTTTCTATAGAAAATTTTGTCATTATTTTATTACTATAGAAAATTTTGTCAAAATTTCATTTCTATAGAAAATTTTGTCAAAATTTTATTTTCTATAGAAAATTTTGTCAAAATTTTATTTTATTTTTTTTTTTTATTAATAATTCTGTTTATTTGCAATCTATTTTTCTACAAAACATTAAGCAAATTTTTTGTTACATATCTTAAACTGAATTGTTTAGGCTCCATTGAACCGAACAATATATTCTTTAAAATATCTAATATTTACATGACATTGATAGTTAAGCTTTACTTAAATAAAAGGGAGATCAAGAACATGTCGCCTTTTCAGTCTTCTTACTTCATCGGTATCATCTAACAAATTAATTGCTAATACATTAGAGTGATAACTTAATCTATTCAGATAATTACTACTAAACTTTTTAATTTCGTCTTTAACAAGAGGAATGTTGAGATCTTTGTGAATGTTGTTGTTGTTGACAAACTAGGGAGAGCCAGTAATAAGCCTCAAAGTTTTTGATTGGTATCTTTGAAGAATTTCTACGTTGGAATTGCTGGCAGTACCCCATAATTGAATTCCGTAGGTCCATATTGGTTTTAAAATTGTTTTATAGAGCAGAACTTTGTTATTTAAACTTAGTGTAGATCTCCGACCTAACAACCAATGCATTCTTTTTGTTTTAATGTTTAGATGCTGCCTTTTCATTCGAACGTGCTCATTCCAAGTTAGTCTTTTATCCAAGTGAAGTCCAAGATATTTTACAGAGTATGCTGACTCTATTACTGTTCCATTGAATACAGGTGGAGGACATTCCTTTCTTCGAAGACTAAATGAAACATGGCCAGATTTTTCGGCATTAACCTTATTATTCCACTTTTTGTACCATTCTTGCATTGTATTTAATTGGTTTTGGATTTATTTAGTAGCCTTTTGTGACATTTATTAGTCGCCAATATTGCTGTGTCATCTGCGTACGTTGCTAATGTTACCTCATCCATTACAGGCATGTCAGCTGTGAAAATTGTATAAAGCACAGGCCCAAGCACACTGCCTTGAGGAACTCCAGCTTTAATTTTTCCAATTTCTGACTCAATATCATTGATGCTAACAAAGAATGTTCTCTCATGTAAATATGACTTTAAAAGCAGATAAAATGGTGAGGGTAACAAATGCTTAAGTTTGTACAGCAATCCTTGATGCCACACTCGATCAAACGCTTGCTGAACATCTAAGAAGACCGATGAACAGTATAGTTTTTTCTCTAGGGCATTTCTAATTACATTAACCACTCTATGGCACTGCTCGGGAGTTCCATGTCCCTGTCGAAATCCAAATTGATGATCAGGCAATATATTGAATGATTCAAGAACTGGAGATAATCGCTTACGGAAGAGTTTTTCAAACAATTTCGAAAGTATGGGCAGCAGGCTAATAGGTCTATACGAAGTTATTATGTTTTCGGGTTTACCAGGTTTTGGTACCATAATAATCTTGGCACATTTCCACTTATCAGGGAAATAACTTAATCTTACAATTGAGTTAAATATTACTGTGAGTAGCACCACTCCTTTCTTTGGAAGTGATTTAACAACTCGTCCATCTATCAGGTCATATCCAGGTGATTTATTTTTGAGCTTTCTAATCTCCGTTTTCACTTCTCGAATGCTAAAGGGTTTAATGGGTAGGTCCATCTGACAGGTTGAATCAAGAAAATCTGAGACTTCTTTTGCTTGAAGACTATTGAAGAAGGAACAGGGTTTAAACGTTTCTTCTAAATGTAATTTAAAAGCATTTTTATGGATAACATTGTCAAAATGTTATTTCTTTAGAAAATTTCGTTAAAATTTTATTTCTATAGAAAATTTCGTTAAAATTTTATTTCTATAGAACATTTCTATTTGCAAAAACTACCAAACCATCAAGAATTCTACCAATGTACCAAGCAGTAAAAAATTTACCATTTTTGGTAGAATTCTATCAACTGTGGCAACCGTGGTTCCAAACCATGCGAATAAGATCCAAGGCAGGTGGTAGGAAAATCACTGGATCAGCTCAGAACCTTTCTACGTCCATCCAGGTGAACACGGAGAATTGTAATAAAGTTGAGTAATTAAAATTTCGGATCGACCCCATCCTAATACTCATGAAGCTTGCACGAAACTCCACTATGCCCACACACCCTAACTCCAAACTGCCTCCACAATTTGAAAATATCGAAAACTCCACTTTTCTACATTTTGAAAAGGCGTAAGATCCAAAAGACGACTTTCCAAATTTTGGAAAAGTCGTAAAGTAATTTTTTATTCTGATTACAATCCCTATTTGAAATCAATTCATTTAGGCAGGAAGAAAAGCCGCAACATAGAATACAATGTACTTTTGTATCATCGTGTTTGGTTTGTGTTTTTTTTGTTATTCATGGTTATTGTTGTTCTTTAACAACAGTCAGTGATGAATGTTTGTCAGTTTGTTTTGAATTTGGTTGAATTCATACATCCCCCCATTGGCCATCAGTTCGTTTGTCAGTTGACCGGCTGTGACAGTGATTGTTTGTTCATTTCGTTCCACAATATGCCCATGATTTTTTCTTTTGTCCTATATGGATGGTAGTACTAGCAGAGTACTGTTTTTCCCTCCATTAGATGGGGCAAATAAATAAATGGCTGACCGACCGACCGACCGATCGAGTGCTCGATCAGGGACAAGACAAGACTCCTCATTCAAACAATGATGTGTGATCAGATCAATTGGTTTCCCAACATTGCCTTGCAACATTAATTTCTCTTTTTTTTTGTTTTGGAAGGAAAACTCAAGTCAAGTGTTTGTATGTGCCTTTATTTCTATTTCGATGATGGTATTTTCTTCTCCAATTGTCTTCTAAAGTCCATTGACCATTGTATGCAATGGTTAACAGTTCAGCAGTTTTCTATTATCTGGCGTTTTTTTGTTTGTTTCTTTTCTATTTCATTTCTCTTTGTGCCCTATTCCCCAACTGGTGTCAGTATACTGATCAGGAGGGGGCTTTTTTATGTGTACGTATTGTAATTAATTACCGATTGAAAGGGCATCTCAATTTCAAGTGGTGTGGTTTGAGTTAGTCGTCCATGGAGTTTTTTTTTCACACAATCATCGCATCACAATTAATCGTCTATTCCCCTGATAAATTTGTTGATTATTCCTTTAATCTGTGATTCATTTGTTTATTGACTTTAAATTTATTACAAGAGCTGTGGTTGCTAGCTACTTTTCCGTTGGTTTCCATGAACATTAACTTCAATGGGACATCTCAAGGGGATGGGATAAATGAAGTGCAATAATACACAGAACGAAAAAAGTAATTTTATTTGAGAGAAATATCCAAATGAAATAGTTTTGCAATTCTCCCAATATCCAAAAGAAATATTTTTCAAACCCAGAAAAAAAAACTTGGTAATTTATGGAGATGAAAGACTCATTACCAAATGTTATTGTGCTATTACAATAAATGAGCGCTGTAAAAGGGGAGGACTGCCCTATCTTTCTGACTCTTTGGCCGTAAAGATAATGTCTACTGTTTAAGGTTTATTTAAATAATAATCGAGAATAAAAACAGTGATTTTTCACCATGACAACCAACCGGTCACACCCTTCAATTCAATTCATTTAATTTTTTATACGCTTACAAAAGTCAATGATTGAAATTTTTTAAATTTTTAATTAATAAATTAATTGATACAATTAACTTTTTAATCAAGCCCGGAAGACTAAGACAATTAAAAAAGTGATGGAATTGTTGGTTTTAATTTTTAGCTAAAAATTTATTTCAAACAATCAATGTTTTAATCAAACTAAAAACACTAACCCCCCGGGGAACTGTGAAGCGGATGAGTTGACAAGGTAGGGACTACCTTACACATTGCAGGGGAACTATAATCTGTTGGTATGCCCCTGGCTACCTGCAAGCTCATACTGCATGAGAAGGCTGTTATGATGGCAAATGTTCGATGGGAGAATTGCAAGGGTTGTAACGACACCAAGCAAATATGGCCCCATTTAAACTTAAACCGCACACTAGATATGCTAGTGTTCTCAAGACGTCATATATCAACTTCTGATATCTACTATAACGTGTCGCTGCCTGATAGGCGAATTTGCAAAAACTATTGGTGTGAAGTATAATGACTACAATATGAGCTGTCATGATGCGGAGGAAAAGGAATCAATTAAACTCCTCTTGTGTGAGTGTCCTGCATTTTGTGTAAGGCGTAAGCGAATTTTAGGGGCATATAATTTTAAATTGCTGACGGACCTGGTAAACGTTAACTTAAGCAGTCTGTTAATGTTTTTTGAACAATCTGGTTGGTTCAACAAAAGAAAATAATAGTGAAGGATCAGTGGTTAAAACTAGAAGTGCCCATATGTAATAGGTACTTTTAGATAAATGTGGTATCACAATGGACTGAACAGTCTAAGGCTATGGTCACACTAGGCAAATATTTGACCAAAATGAATGTCAAACATTTTTCCAGAACCATTTTCCAAATATGTGGATACGGTTTTTGAAAAATAATCCTACCGTGATGTTATATATCCCATATGAGCTAAATATGTTTTCTGGTTTAGCTATGGCGACGGATTCATTTTTGATTTCTGTCAAATATTTGCCCAGTATGGCCATAGCATAAGTGAGCCTGAATCTTAATCGGGCCGCCACTTTAACCTAACCTAACCTCCATTTTCATGAAGCTCCGTTAGTGCTATGTTAGCTAACGAAATTTTAAACCGTACTATGGACATAACTGTCATCTTGCCTATATAAAGGGTGATACGGTCAAAATTTGGTCAATATAAACTTGACGTATTTCTTTAAATTTTGCATTTAAAAAACCTGAACACCCTTCATTTTGAAGGTGTGTGTGTGTGGAATGTTGCTCCTATTTTGATTTTGGAATTCACTCTTCAGTTGTCAAAATGCCGTCCAAGCAAGAAGAGCAGTGTATCAAAATTTTGCTCGCGCATCGCGAAAATCCGAGCTACTCGCACGCAAAGCTGGCAAAATCGCTAAAAGTTGCCAAATCAACCGTTACAAATGTAATTAAAGTGTTTGGGGAACGTTTGTCGACAGCCAGGAAGTCTGCATCGGAGGGAAATCGAAAACCGGAAGCCGCTGAGACGGCAAAGAAAGTTGCCGGTAGTTTCAAGCGAAACCCTAACCTCCCTCTCCCCGAGATGCCGCAAATAAGCTGGGTGTATCGTCTACAACCGTGCATCGAGCCAAAAAACGAGCCGGACTATCAACTTACAAGAAGGTAGTGACTCCAAATCGCGATAAACAAAATACGACGGCCAAAGCGCGATCCCGGAGGCTGTACACGACGATGCTGACGAAGTTTGACTGCGTGGTAATGGACGACGAAACCTACGTCAAAGCCGACTACAAGCAGCTTCCGGGACAGGAGTTTTATACGGCAAAAGGAAGGGGAAAGGTAGCAGATATTTTCAAGCACATAAAACTGTCAAAGTTCGCAAAGAAATATCTGGTTTGGCAAGCCATCTGTACCTGTGGCTTGAAAAGCAGCATTTTCATAGCTTCCGGGACTGTCAACCAAGAAATTTACGTGAAAGAGTGTTTGAATAAACGTCTACTGCCTTTCCTGAAGAAACACGGTTGTTCCGTACTGTTTTGGCCGGATTTGGCATCTTGCCATTACGGTAAAAATGCCATGGAGTAGAACGCCGCCAACAACGTGCAAGTGGTTCCCAAGGACAAGAACCCTCCCAACACGCCAGAGCTCCGCCCAACTGAGAAATACTTGAGAATACTGGGCTATTGTCAAGCGGAACCTAAAGAAGATCAAAAAAACTGCTAAGGACGAGCAGCAGTTCAAGGCAAACTGGCTTTCTGCGGCGAAGAAGGTGGACAAAGGTGGCTGTACAAAATCTGATGGCAGGTGTCAAGCGTGAGGCCCGGCAATTCGGATTTGGAAAAGCGAAAGCCTAACTGAATATTTTTTCCTGAATTTTATACTAATTGAACTTGAAAAAGAAATTTAATTTGATTTTTTAAATAAACGATTTCACCGATTTACACGCGTTTTCCCTTGAAATTTTGACCATATCACCCTTTAGGATGGGGGTATATTAACTTTGTCATTCTGTTTGTAACGCATCGAAATATTGCTCTAAGACCCCATAAATTATATATATTCTGGGTCGTGGTGAAATTCTGAGTCGATCTGAGCATGTCCGTCCGTCCGTCCGTCTGTTGAAATCACGCTAACTTCCGAACGAAACAAGCTATCGACTTGAAATTTGGCACAAGTGGTTGTTATTGATGTAGGTCGGATGGTATTGCAAATGGGCCATATCGGTCCACTTTTACGTATAAACGGACCCCCAAATTTGGCTTGCGAATCCTCTAAGAGAAGCAAATTTCAACCGATCCGGCTGAAATTTGGTACATGGTGTTAGTATATGGTCTCTAATGACAATGCAAAAATTGGTCCACATCGGTCCATAATTATATATAGCCCCCATATAAAGCGATCCCCCGATTTGGCTTGAGGAGCCTATAAGAGAAGCAAATTTCATCCAATCCGGCTGAAATTTGCTACATGGTGTTAGTATATGGTCTTTAATGACCATGCAAAAATTGGTCCACATCGGTCAATAATTATATATAGCCCCCATATAAACGGACCCCCAAATTTGGCTTGCGAATCCTCTAAGAGAAGCAAATTTCATCCAATCCGGCTGAAATTTGGTACATGGTGTTAGTATATGGTCTCTAACAACCATGCACAAATTGGTCCACATCGGTTCATAATTATATATAGCCCCCATATAAACCGATCCCCCGATTTAGCTTGCGGAGCCTCTAAGAGAAGCAAATTTCATCCGATCCGGCTGAAATTTGATACATGGTGTAAGTATATGGTCTCAAAAAACTATGCAAAAATTTGTTCCACATCGGTCAATAATTATATATAGCCCCCATATAAACCGATCCCCCGATTTGGCTTGCGGAGCTTCTAAGAGAAGCAAATTTCATTCGATCCGGCTGAAATTTGGTACATGGTGTTAGTATATGGTCTCTAATGACCATGCAAAAATTGGTCCACATCGGTCTATAATTATATATAGCCCCCATATAAACCGATCACCAGATTTGACCTCCGGAGCCCCTTGGAAGACCAAAATTCATCTGATTCAGTTGAAATTTGGAACGTTGTGTTAATATATGGCCTCAAGCACCCATGCATAAATTGGTCGAAATCGGTCCATAATTATATATAGCTCCTATATAAACCAATCTTCCGGAGCCCCTTGGAAGAGCAAAATCCATCCGATTCGGTTGAAATTTGGTACGTGATGTTAGTATATGGTATCCAACAACCATGCAGGAATTGGTTCATATCAGTCCATAATTATATATAACCCCCATATAAACCGATCCCCAGATTAGACCTCCGGTGCCTTTTGGAGAAGCAAAATTCATCCGATCTGGTTGAAATTTGGTACGTGGTGGTAGTATATAATATTTAACAACCATGCCAAAAGTGGTCCATATCAGTCCATAATCATATATAGCTCCCATATAAACCGATCCCGAGATTTGTTTTTGGAGCCTCTTGGAGGAGCAAATTTCATCCGAGTCAGTTGAAATTTGGTACATTGTGCTAGTATGTGGCCGTTAACAACCATGCCTGACTAGGTCCATATCGGTCTATAGTTATATATAGCACTCAGATAAATCGATCACACACAAATTGGTCGACCGACCGAGTGCTCGATCAGGGACAAGACAAGACTCCTCATTCAAACAATGATGTGTGATCAGATCCCTACATTGCCTTGAATCGGCAGTAAAATGGAAATAACTTCTCTCCGGTTAACTTTAACTGAAAAAATTTTAGCAATTAAATTCTTAACTGCCATTTGGAATATATAGGCAAGATGACAGTTATGTCCATAGTACGGTTTAAAATTTCGTTAGCTAACGTAAGGTTAGCTGATCCGGTCCCCGGTCTGACACATAGATTGCGTCGCTAGTATTAAATGCATATTATTTTTATATAGTACCAACCTTCAAATGATTCGTGTCAAAATTTGACGTCTGTAAGTCAATTAGTTTGTGAGGTAGAGTGTCTTTTGTGAAGCAACTTTTGTTATTGTGAAACAAGTAAGGAAAGTCTAAAGTCGGGCGGGGCCGACTATATTATACCCTGCACCACTTTGTAGATCTAAATTTTCGATACCATATCACATCCGTCAAATGTGTTGGGGGCTATATATAAAGGTTTGTCCCAAATACATACATTTAAATATCACTCGCTCTGGACCGAATTAGATAGACTTCTACAAAATATATAGACTCAAAATTTAAGTCGGCTAATGCACTTGGGTGTAACACAATGTTAGTAAAAAAATATGGGAAACATTTAAATCTGAAGCAATTTTAAGGAAACTTTGCAAAAGTTTATTTATGATTTATCGCTCGATATATATGTGTTAGAAGTTTAGGAAAATTAGAGTCATTTTTACAACTTTTCGACTGAGCAGTGGCGATTTTACAAGGAAAATGTTGGTATTTTGACCATTTTTGTCGAAATCAGAAAAACATATGTATGGGAGCTATATCTAAATCTGAACCGATTTCAACCAAATTTGGCACCCATAGCAACAATGCTAATTCTACTCCCTGTGCAAAATTTCAACTAAATCGGAGCAAAAAATTAGCCTCTGCGGTCATATGAGTGTAAATCGGGCGAAAGCTATATATGGGAGCTATATCTAAATCTGAACCGATTTCAACCAAATTTGGCACGCATAGCTACAATGCACATTCTACTCCCTGTGCAAAATTTCAATTAAATCGGAGTAAAAGATTGGCCACTGTGGTCATATGAGTGTAAATCGGGTGAAAGCTATATATGGGAGCTATATCTAAATCTGAACCGATTTCCACCAAATTTGACACGCATAGCCATAATGCTAATTCTACTCCCTGTGCAAAATTTCAACTAAATCGGAGCAAAAAATTGGCCTCTGTGGACAAAGGAGTGTAAATCGGGCGAAAGCTATATATGGGAGCTATATCTAAATCTGAACCGATTTGGATGATATTTTGCAAGTTTTTCGAGACTCATAAAATATTGGGATGTTCGGAATTTGAGGAAGATCGGTTGATATACACGCCAATTATGACCAGATCGGTGAAAAATATATATGGCAGCTATATCTAAATCTGAACCGATTTTTCAATAGAGATCGTCTTTGAGCCGAAACAGGACCCCATACCAAATTTTAGGACAATCGGACTAAAACTGCGAGCTGTACTTTGCACACAAAAATACATCAACAGACAGACAGACGGACAGACACACAGACAGACGGACATCGCTAAATCGACTCAGAATTTAATTCTAAGACGATCGGTATACTAAACGATGGGTCTCAGACTTTTCCTTCTTGGCGTTACATACAAATGCACAAACGGTGGAATCAAAAACTTGGCTTGATAATGATCTCCAGATCTGGCCCCCAGCGACTGTTTCTTGTTCTCAGACCTCAAAAGGATGCTCGCTTGGCTGCAATGAAGAGGTGATCGCCGAAACTGAGGCCTATTTTGAGGCAAAACCGAAGGTGTACTACCAAAATGGTATCAAAAAATTGGAAGGGCGTTATAATCGTTGTATCGCTCTTGTAGGGAACTATGTTGAATAATAAAAACGAATTTTGACAAAAAAATGTATTTTTCTTTGTTAGACCGGGGACTTATCAGCCAACCTGTTATATATATAAATATATATAGCCCCCATATAAACCGATTCCCAGATTTGGCTTTCGGAGCCTCTTGGACAAGTAAATTTCATCCGAAAAGGTTGAAATTTGGTTTGTTGTGTTAGTATATGGCCTCTAACAACCATGCAAAAATTCGTCCATATCGGTCCATAATTACCCAGCAAAAAAAAAAAAACGTCTCCAAAAAAGTAATGAAAATGTACTTTTTGGATCCGGAGGTGGTGCAAAATTGACGCAGAAGCGATGAATTTAATATGGGCTTGTCATAGGACGGAAGTCCTCCAGTTGAACAGCCGTTGCACTGAATTTGCATCACTTCTATAGGTGTGATCCGAATTCAATTCTATGATATTTTGTCAAATAAATAATTTTTATAATTTTTTATAAATTTTAATGGATTCTAATGCTTCTCGGAAACGTTTGACCTTAAATATTTTCAAAAATTCACAATTTTTTCAGATTGAATTTAGCATTTTTTTCGACAAAATTTAAATGATTTGTACCATTTTATAAATTCTTACTCCGTTTTTAACGTATAGCATAGCGAGATGAAGAGAAAGGAATCTATGTTGAAAATTAAATGCGTGACATTTCACATCTCCAGCATATGGTATACTGGGAGTAATCCTTCAAAAAGCTCATAGATAGAAAATAATAACCCAACTCGAAAGATTTGTATGGGTATACATAAATTGTGTATATGGCCTAGAATTGTGGCAGGTCATGGAAAACCCATCACTAAACCCTCTACAAAGTTGACATGTAGACAATTTTATATATGTACTTGGTTTGGAAACAGGTTCTCTCTATCCCTTTGCCAAGAGTGATTCTCAAATATCTCATTGCAATACAATTCCATGCCAATTATTTGTGTCAGTCGCTCATTCATATATGGATATTTCAAGAAATTCAACATCAAAAAATCATGGCCAAATTTATTTTTAAACTTCTATCATAGATTGTCTCTGGATATGATTTCCGCCAGTAGGAGGTAAGCTATGGAAAAAATTTAAATTGGATTTTATTGTATAAGGGGATATAATCTTCCTCCACCACAAAGAAGGCAAAAAGTATAGGATGAACCAAAGTGTAGACATCTGCGCCATTATGTATCTGCAAAAGTAGGTATCATTGGGGTAGTCACCAGACTTGGTAAAATTCACAATAACAGGGAATGAGGGAGTTTGTAGGGTATTTACAAAAACAAATGAAAAAAACTACCGGTGCGGCTTATTGGAGAGTGTTTTCTTTATTCTTTCCCACTCTCTCCGTCTCTCTCACTTTTACACACTCCATTGTTATAGCAGCGGCTGTTGATCTTCTTTGTGGTTCTTGATTATGGACAGTGTTGCCAGTATTGGGGATTTTCCCCAAATTGGGGATATTTGTTTCGTGAATGGGGATGAAATTTCTGAGTTTGGGACTTGGGGATTTAGTGGGGAATTTCAATAAATTTGGGGATTTTTTTCGAACAATTTTTTTTTTAACAAAATTTTATTTCTATAGGAAATTTTGTTAAAATTCTATTTCTATAGAAAAATTTGTTAAAATTTTATTTCTATAGAAAATTTTATCAAAATTTTATTTCTATAGAAAATTTTGTCAAAATTTTATTTCTATAGGAAATTTTGTCAAAATTTTATTTCTATAGAAAATTTTGTCAAAATTTAATTTCTATAGAAAATTTTGTCACAATTTAATTTCTATAGAAAATTTTGTCAAAATTTTATTTCTATGTAGAAAACTTTGTCAAAATTTTATTTCTATAGAAAATAAGTAAGTAAAGTCTAAAGTCGGGCGGGACCGACTATATTATACCCTTCACCCCTATTTAGGCCAAAATTTGTGTTACCACCTCAACTACTTCACATTTGCTGGAAGCTATATAAGGAGACAATTTTTTAACTTCTACAAAATCTCTAGAATTAAAATTTAAATCGGCGAAAGCTATCCAGTTAATTGGAGGAAACTTCCATTGAAAATGGGCCTAAAATGTGTAACAGTCTACCATATTTCCCCAACTCTGGTGTACGTATATATGGGAGCTATATATAATCTGAACCAATTTTGACTAAATTTGACATATATATTTAGAATAATAATTCTGCTATTTATGCGAAATTTCACGTAAATGGGAGTATAACTTTGGCCCCCCTGGTCATATGAGTGCAAATCGGACGGAAGATATATATGGGAGCCATATCTAAATCTGAACCGATTTCAACCAAATTTGGCAAAATTACCGATACTACTAAACGTACTCCTTGTGCGAAACTTGAAGCAAATCACGGCAAAACCCTGAATTTTGAGGCCATATAAGTTCAAATCGGACGAAAGATATATATGGGAGCTATATCTAAATCTGAATCGACCATCTGAATGACCATATTTGGCACATACAATAGTATCGTTAAAAGTACCGCTTGTGCAAAATTTGAAGTAAAGGGTGATACGGTCAAAATTTGGTCAATATAAACTTGACGTATTTCTTTCAATTTTGCATTTAAAAAACCTGAACACCCCTCATTTTGAAGGTGTGTGTGTGTAGAATGTTGCTCCTATTTTGATTTTGGAATTCACTCTTCAGTTGTCAAAATGCTGAGACGACAAAGAGAGTTGCCGGTAGTTTCAAGCGAAACCCTAACCTCTCTCTCCGAGATGCCGCAAATAAGCTGGGTGTATAGTCTACAACCGTGCATCGAGCCAAAAAACGAGCCGGACTATCGACTTACAAGAAGGTAGTGACTCCAAATCGCGATGATAAACAAAATACGACGGCCAAAGCGCGATCCCGGAGGCTGTACACGACGATGCTGACGAAGTTTGACTGCGTGGTAATGGACGACGAAACCTACGTCAAAGCCGACTACAAGCAGCTTCCGGGACAGGAGTTTTATACAGCAAAAGGAAGAGGAAAGGTAGCAGATATTTTCAAGCACATAAAACTGTCAAAGTTCGCAAAGAAATATCTGGTTTGGCAAGCCATCTGTAACTGTGGCTTGAAAAGCAGCATTTTCATAGCTTCCGTCTGCTGCCTTTCCTGAAGAAACACGGTTGTTCCGTACTGTTGTGGCCGGATTTGGCATCTTGCCATTACGGTAAAAAGGCCATGGAGTGGTACGCCGCCAACAACGTGCAGGTGATTCCCAAGGACAAGAACCCTCCCAACACGCCAGAGCTCCGCCCAAATGAGAAATACTGGGCTATTGTCAAGCGGAACCTAAAGAAGACCAAAAAAACTGCTAAGGACGAGCTGCAGTTCAAGGCAAACTGGCTTTCTGCGGCGTAGAAGGTGGACAAGGTGGCTGTACACAATTTGATGGCAGGTGTCAAGCGTGAGGCCCGGCAATTCGGATTTGGAAAAGCGAAAGCCTAACTGAATATTTTTCCTGAATTTTATACTAATTGAACTTGAAAAAGAAATTTAATTTGATTTTTTAAATAAACGATTTCACCGATTTACACGCGTTTTCCCTTGACCAAATTTTGACCGTATCACCCTTTAAGTCAGGGCAAAACTCTGGCTTTTGAGACCATATAAGTCCAAATCGGGCGAAAGATATATATGTGAGCTATATCTAAATCTGAACCGATATTAACAAAATTTGACACACTTAACGATACTATTAAACGTACCCCTTGTGAAAAATTTGAAGCAAATCACGGCAAAAATCGGACGTAAGATATATATTGGAGCTATATCTAAATTTGAACCGATTTCAATCAAATTTACCAAGCATTGGTAGAATGTGGTCATATAAGTCTAAATCGGACGAAAGATATATATGGGAGCTATATCTAAATCTGAACCGATTTTTTCCAAAACCAATAGCGATTGTCTCTGTCCCAAGAAACGGCCCTATGGCAAATTTGAGGACGATCGGACTTAAATTGCGAGCTGTACTTTGTGCACAAAATTACATATACAGACAGACGGACAGACAGACAGACAGACGGACATCGCTAAATCGACTCAGAATTTAATTCTAAGCCGATCGGTATACTAAAAGATGGGTCTATGACCACTATTTCTTGGCGTTACATACAAATGCACAAACTTATTATACCATGTACCACAGTAGTGGTGAAGGGTATAATTATGTAAAAATTTTATTTCTATAGAAAATTTTGACAAAATTTAATTTCTATAAAAAATTTTATCACAATTTTTTTTCTATGTAGAAAATTTTGTCAAAATTTTATTTCTTTAAAAAATTTTGTAAAAATTTTATTTCTTTAAAAAATTTTGTAAAAATTTTATTTCTTTAAAAAATTTTGTAAAAATTTTATTTCTTTAAAAAATTTTGTAAAAAAATTATTTCTATAGAAAATATTGTAAAAAATTTTATTTCTGTGTAGAAAATTTTGTTAAAATTTTATTTCTATATAGAAAATTTTGTCGAAATTTTTTTATAGAAAATTTTGTTAAATATTTATTTCTATGTAGAAATTTTTGTCAAAATTTTATTTCTATAGAAAATTTTCACAAAAATGTATTTCTATAGAAAATTTGGTCAACATTTTATTTCTATAGAAAATGTATGAAGTACCTCTTTGCAAAATCTACAAAAACATCAAAAATTTTACTAATCTACCTGAATGCTTGCAACGAGAAATAAATTAAATAAAACACAAGGATTTAGTTTTTCTTTTCAATAATATTTCAATAAAACGTAATTTTATTGAATTTTGTGAGACAATATTTACCTTTTTTCATAATTCGTTCTTAAAAGGATGTAATCCAATAACGAACCACAAAAAACAAAGCTTAGACGCCGAAAGACGGTAATGGCGCGACTCGTTAGAAAAATGTAAGGAATTATGCTGAAAGCACAGAGCTGCATTCAGAGCTTACACTCAAAAAAAAGGTTACTTGGATCCAAAGATTTTGACCTTCCTTTAAGGATTTTGGTATTAATTCCGAGCCAAAGATGCGGCTTCTTTAAAATAAAGACATTTTTTAGGGACCTCCCTGGCTTTAAATCTAGGATCGATAAAATTAAAATTGGATACAGATCTCATTCATCGAATTTTTATTCTCTGTTTGCGATATATTAACAAATTCCAATTTCAAAATCCAAATTATGCCAAGTACTTCAAAGTAAAAACAGTTTTCTTAATGCTAAAAAAACTTTAAACCAAATATGCAAATTCTTAAAATAAGTCTTAGCGTATATTTGAAGCATTTTTATCTAAAATGTAAAAATTCAATATGTCAGTTGAGTTAAAGACGATTTCTTTAAATTAAAAATGTTTTTCTTTATTCTAAAGAACATTTGCGTTACTTCAAAGATCTAATAATTTTAATTTTAAATTATTACTGATTTCCTACAGAGCCTTTTGCTTTATATTTTTAACTTGTCAAGAATGTATTGGGGATTTTTGTGAGGATTTTAAGTTTAAATTGGGGATTTTTGGGGACGAAAACATCATAATTTGGGCACAAGAGCTACAAAAATACTGGCAACACTGATGATGGAAGCTGCAAAGGAGTTTATCTATTTTTTTTCTTCTTCTTCTTCTTTCATTTCCTATGACTGGAGGAACAAAAAGCAGTTGTGATTCGGTTCTATTGTAGGATACATAAACAGAGAGCCGCGCAAAAACAGAGCACACAGCACACAACAAAACACACAAAGCCATCATAATAAGCATGTCTGTCTATCGGCATACATCTGCAAGAGACAAAACTCCAGCCGCCGACAACAAAGTGGGACTAGTTTCATGTATAATAGAACGGGGAAAAAATCAATAAATCCAATAGAACGGATTTCCTATTCCCATTCATTGTGTGATGTGATATGCAAAAGGAGGAATTAAGTCTAACCTACAGCCCCTCCCTGCCTCTTTTCATCAAAAAGGAAACAAGTTATGGAGCATTCCATGTACTTACCCCAGAGACTAAACAAAATTGCGTTGTTTTTGTTTTTAGATTTTTTTTTTGGGTAAAATTTTCGGAAATATTCTAGATTCTTTTGTTTATAATTATAAATCCACACTGTAGCGAACACTTTATAAACAAAACAATTTGCTTTATTTTTAGTTGTTTATCAAAAAGGACAAGATTTAGACAAGCGAGTGAGCGCGCGACCCAACGAACAACCGGATGATTAAATGTTGTGACAGAAAATCTGTTTTCAATAACACTTCACTTCACTTTGTTTATTTTTCTTGGTTTATCCAAATATACCGTTGTTGTTTTCTTCTTGTTGATGTTCTACACACTTCATTTGTTTGTAATATCTTTAATAATATTATTTTAATTTATTTAATATTTGTTTTCCTTCTAACTATATTATATGTATCGCACTAACACACACACTCTCTTATATGTAGCACTTGCAATTGTTATCCGTTTGCTAAATTCACCTACTTGGTCTACCGGCTGTGTACGAACGAATAAGCTGCGAACAAAATGCGAAGTGCATTGAAGTTTGTTAGCCGACTTCATTAGTTTGCAAAAGCTAACAACAACAACAACAACATCAGCATATCAAGTATTGCAGAAAACTTCAATTATCAGCCATATTCACTGTTTCTCTTCTCTGCATGTTGAGTGTTGCAGTGTTGTCAATGTTGCAAGTTTTTGGTACAAATCGATCAGATTCCATCATGTGATTTGAACTTGAACTCGTATGAGAAAGAAAAGTAAAATCGGGAAAAAATATTAACCTAATCAATCCAATTTATATAACACCTAATTTACACAATATTAAAAACTTTTTTATACCCACCACCATAGAATGGTGATGGGGGTATAATAAGTTTATCATTCCTTGTGTAACACATCGAAATATCGATTTCCGACTATATAAAGTATATATATTCTTGATCAGGGAGAAATTCTAAGACGATATAAGCATGGCCGTCTGTCTGTTGTAATTATGCTACAGCCTTCAATAATGGCGATATCGTCCTGAAATTTGGCATATATTCGTTTTTTGTTTGCAGGCAGGTCAAGTTCGAAGATGGGCTATATCGGTTCACGTTTTGATATAGTCCCCATATGAACCGACCTCCTGATTTTGGGTCTTGGGCTTATAAAAACCGTATTTTTTATCCAATTTGCCTGAAATTGAAAATCTAGAAGTATTTGTGGACCTTAAAGAGTCGAAAATGTGTCGAAAATGGTCCGTATCGGTCCATATTTTGGTATAGCCTCCATATAGACCGATCTGCCGGTTTTGCTTCTTGGGCTTCTAGAAACTGTATTTACTATCCGATTTGCCTGAAATTGGAAATCTAGAGGTATTTTGGGACCATAAAAAGGTGTGCCGAAAATGGTCCGTATCGGTCCATGTTTTGGTATAGCCCCCATATAGACCGAGCTCCCGATTTTGTTTCTTGGGCTTCTAGAAACTGTATTTTCTATCCGATTTGCCTGAAATTGGAAATCTAGAGGTGCCCATCGGTCCATGTTTTGGTATAGCCCCCATATAGACCGATCTGCCGGTTTTGCTTCTTGGGCTTCTAGAAACTGTATTTACTATCCGATTTGCCTGAAATTGGAAATCTAGAGGTATTTTGGGACCATAAAGAGGTGTGTCGAAAATAGTCCGTATCGGTACATGTTTTGCTATAGTCCCCATATAGACCGATCTCCCGATTTTTATTCTTGGGCTTCTAGAAACTGTATTTACTATACGATTTGCCTGAAATTGGAAATCTAGAGGTATTTTGGGACCATAAAGAGGTGTGTCGAAAATAGTCCGTATCGGTCCATGTTTACGTATAGTCGCCATATAGACCGATCTCCCGCTTTTTATTCTTGGGCTTCTATAAACTGTATTTATTACCCGATTTGCCTGAAATTGGAAATCTAGAGGTATTTTGGGACCATAAAGAGGTGTGTCGAAAATGGTACGTATCGGTCCATGTTTAGGTATAGTCGGCATATAGACCGATCTCCCGATTTTTATTCTTGGGCTTCTATAAACTGTATTTATTACCCGATTTGCCTGAAATTGGAAATTTAGAGGTATTTTGGGACCATAAAGAGGCGTGTCGAAAATAGTCCGTATCGGTCCATGTTTAGGTATAGTCGCCATATAGACCGATCTCCCGATTTTTATTCTTGGGCTTCTATAAACTGTATTTATTACCCGATTTGCTTGAAATTGGAAATCTAGAGGTATCTTGGGACCCCAAATATGTGTGCCGAAATTGAGATGTATCGGTCTATTTTTTGGTATAACCCCCATATAGACCGATCTCCCGATTTGACTTCTTAGGCGTCTAGAGACTATATTTTCTAGCCGATTTGCTTGAAATTGAAAATCTAGAGGTATTTTAAGATCACAAATAGGTGTGTCGCAAATGGTGCCTATCGGTCCATGTTTTGGTATAGCCCCCATATAGTCCCATCTCCCGACTTTATTTCTGGGGCTTCTAGAATCCGTAGTTTTTATCCAATTTGCCAGAAATTAGAAATCTAAAGGCATTTAAGAACCATAGAGAGGTGTGTCGAAAATGGTCTGTATCGGTCCATGTTTTGGCCGAATATGGTGTGTGTCGACCCATGTTTTAGTATAACCTCCACATAGACCGATCTCCAGATTTAAGTCCTTGGGCTTCTAGAAACCGTAGTTTTTATCCGATTTGCACAAAAATGTAAATATACTGGAATTTTAGACCCTCAAAAATCTGTATCGCATTTATTTTTATCGATCCATTTGGTAAGGCATCGATATAGACCGATTTAACTTCTTGAGAAAAAATATTTTCCTCCGGAATGAAATTTTAGACAAACGAAATTCCCCTTTCGTATAAAGTATTTTCGTTGAGAGCAAACTAATCCGAATTTTTGATAAGCGATTCAACGGTTGTCTCTAAAATTTGTGTCAAAAGAAAACTTTGCTTGTGTAAAATTTCGTTCCTCAGAAAAGAAAACACTTCTTTCAGGGTATAACAGGCGCACTGATCATGAAAATTGCTTGAAACTGAAAGTAAAATTTCCTAATTTTACTCATCGTATTCATTTAAAAAATGGCTGAAAAATCTACAGATTTAAGATTTCAAATCAAGGCGTTATTTCATCATATCCACGATATGTTTATGATTTCTCTGAAACTCAAACAAAATTGGTTCTCATAAATCCAGAATCTGATCTAGTCTTCATAGGTTTCTACTGGTTGAAATGATTTGCTTGGGAGAAAATTTGTCATCAAACCCCTTAAAATTCTATATATTATCAAGAAACCCGCTACGACCAAGAGTAAACTATTATATTTGATTCATGGTGGTGGGTATTTAAGATTCGGCCCGACCGAACTTACTGCTGTATATACTTGTTTTTAATAAGGAAGGCTCATAATTTTTGCCTTACAAATTTCTTTTATTAAATTTACTAACTTTGAAAAAAAAATTTGGAAAATTTTCTTTAAAGGAAAGAAAAAAAACGTTTTTGATTTAAAGAAATATGCCCATTCGAAAAAATTTACTGACAATTTATCGAAGGAATTTCTATGGTAAAAATAGGTTTAAATTTTACGTTCACTTTTTTGAATAATTCATTTAATCTTTAAATTAACTGAGATATTGAATCTTCAAAAAGCTTCAAATATGGGTTAAGACTTATTTGGAAAATTTTGCATCATTGGTTTAAAGTTTTCTTGGACATAGGAAAACGTTGAAATATGTATTAAAAATTAGGGGTTTAAATTGGCATATTATTTTTTTGTAATATGTAGCGAAAAGTGAATAATAATTTGATAGAAGTGATCTGTATTCTAATTTTCATTTTATAGAGCCTACACAGAAAAAATATCACAAAGATTTTTCCAATTAAAATTTTAATTGAATTTTAAAAAGTTTCCAAATAAAAATTTTATTGGTTCTGCAAATAATTTAATTGAAACAAAAACCAATCATAAAAATTAATTGTATCATTTAATTGTTTAATTAGAACAATAAAGTTTTTAATTGACATTGGTATACTACCATGTTTGTGATCGAAGACATTTCAATTAAAAACAAGTATATACGGCCGTAAGTTCGGCCAGGCAGAAGCTTATGTACCCTCCATCATGGATTGCGTAGAAACTTCATCTAAACACTGCCATCCACAATCGAATTACTTAAGTTGCGGTAACGCTTGCCAATGGCAAGGTATCTTGAAACCTCCTAACACCATCTTCTAAATTGTATGTAAGTCCATACGTGGTATATATTAAATCAAAAAAGATCGATCCAATACGTATATAATTCAGTTTGACAAAGTAGACATAAAATTTTGACAAAATTTTCCACAGAAATAAAATTTTAACAAAATTTTCTATAGAAATAAAATTATCACAAAATTTTCTATAGAAATAAAAATTTTGACAAAATTTTCTACAGAAATAAAATTTTAATAAAATATTCTATAGAAATAAACTTTTGACAAAATTTTCTATAGAAATAAAATCTTGGTAGATTATTTTTGGCACGAGTGGCAACCATGATTATGAACCGAATAAAATTTGAACAAAATTTTCTATAGAAATAAAATTTTGACAAAATTTTCTATAGAAATAAAATTTTGACAATGATGAACATTTTATTATGAACCGAATAAAATTTTAACAAAGTTTTCTCTAGAAATAAAATTTTGACAAAATTTTCTATAGAAATAAAATTTTGGTAGATTATTTTTGGCTCTAGTGGCAACCATGATTATGAACCGATATGGACCAATTTTTGTATGAATGGACCAATTTTGGTATGGTTGTTAGCGACCATATACTAACACCACGTGCCTAATTTGAACCGGATCGGATGAATTTTGCTCCTCCAAGAGGCTCCGGAGGTCAAATCTGGAGAATGTTTTATATGGGGGCTATATATAATTATGGACCGATGTGGACCAATTCTGGGACGGTTGTTAAGGATCATATACTAACACCATGTTCCAAATTACAACCGGGTTGGATGAAATTTGCTTCTCTTGGAGACTTCGCAAGCCAAATCTGGCGATCGGTTTATATGGGGGCTATTTATAATTATGAACCGATGTGGACCAATTTTTGCATGGTTGTTAGAGACCATATACCAATATCATGTACCAAATTTCAGGCGGATCGGATGAAATTTTCTTCTCTTTGAGGCTCCGCAAGCCAAATCTGGGGATCGGTTTATATGGGCGCCATATATAATTACGGACCGATGTGGACCAATTTTTGCACGGTTGTTAGAGACCATATACCAATACCATGTACCAAATTTCAGCCGGATCGGATGCAATTTGCTTCGCAAGCCAAATCTGGAGATCGGTTTATATGGGGTCTATATATAATTATGGACCGATGTGGACCAATTTTTGCATGGTTGTTAGAGACCATATACCAACATCATGTACCAAATTTCAGCCGGATCGGATGAAATTTGCTTCTCTTTGAGGCTCCGCAAGCCAAATCTGGGGATCGGTTTATATGGGGGCTATATATAATTATGGACCAACATCATGTACCAAATTTCAGCCGGATCGGATGAAATATGCTTCTCTTAGAGGCTCCACAAGCCAAATCTGGGGATCGGTTTATATGGGGGCTATATATAATTATGGACCGATAAGAACCAATTTTTGCATGGTTGTTAGAGACCATATACCAACATCATGTACCAAATTTCAGCCGGATCGGATGAAATTTTCTTCTCTTTGAGGCTCCGCAAGCCAAATCTTGGGATCGGTTTATATGGGGGCTATATATAATTATGGACCGATGTGGACCAATTTTTGCATGATTGCATGTACCAAATTTCAGCCGGATCGAATGAAATATGCTTCTCTTAGAGGCTCCACAAGCCAAATCTGGGGATCGGTTTATATGGGGGCTATATATAATTATGGACCGATAAGAACCAATTTTTGCATGGTTGTTAGAGACCATATACCAACATCATGTACCCAATTTCAGCCGGATCGGATGAAATTTTCTTCTCTTTGAGGCTCCGCAAGCCAAATCTGGGGATCGGTTTATATGGGGGCTATATATAATTATGAACCGATGTGGACCAATTTTTGCATGATTGTTAGAGACCATATACCAACACCATGTACCAAATTTCAGCCGGATCGGATGAAATATGCTTCTCTTAGAGGCTCCACAAGCCAAATCTGGGGATCGGTTTATATGGGGGCTATATATAATTATGGGCCGATGTGAACCAATCTTTGCACAGTTGTGAGACCATATACCAACACCATGTACCAAATTTCAGCCGGATCGGATGAAATTTGCTTCTCTTTTAGGCTCCGCAAGCCAAATTTGGGGATCGGTTTATATGGGGGCTATATATAATTATGGACCGATCTGGACCAATTTTTGCATGGTTGTTAGAGACCATATACCAACACCATATACCAAATTTCAGCCGGATTGGATGAAATATGCTTCTGTTAGAGGCTCCACAAGCCAAATCTGGGGATCGGTTTATATGGGGGCTATATATAATTATGGACCGATGTGAACCAATTTTTGCACAGTTGTGAGACCATATCCGGATCGGATGAAATTTTCTTCTCTTTGAGGCTCCGCAAGCCAAATCTGGGGATCGGTTTATATGGGGGCTACATATAATTATGGACCGATGTGAACCAATTTTTGCACAGTTGTTAGAGACCATATACCAACACCATGTACCAAATTTCAGCCGGATCGGATGAAATTTGCTTCTCTTTTAGGCTCCGCAAGCCAAATTTGGGGATCGGTGGATGAAATATGCTTCTGTTAGAGGCTCCACAAGTCAAATCTGAGGGTCCCTTTATATGGGGGCTATACGTAAAAGTGGACCGATATGGCCCATTTTCAATACCATCCGACCTACATCGATAACAACAATTTGTGCCAAGTTTCAAGTCGATAGCTTGTTTCGTTCGGAAGTTAGCGTGATTTCAACAGACGGACGGACGGATCGACCGATCGGATGTTTAGATCGACTCAGAATTTCACCACGACCCAGAATATATATACTTTATGGGGTCTTAGAGCAATATTTCGATGTGTTACAAACGGAATGACAAAGTTAATATACCCCCATCCTATGATGGAGGGTATAATTAATTGGATCAATTAATTTCGTGATTGAAAACAAAAAATATTGTTTTCTGCGTAGATTTAAAGACTGTTTATCGACATCTTTGTCTCGGAATCAATAATAAAGTTCTTAACGAAAGGCCAAAATCTTTGCATCCAAGTAATTTATATACTGATCGACTCAGAATCAAACCGTAAGTAGATCAAACACTTATCTGAAGTGGTATTTGAGCTGTTCAAGCTCTCTGGAGAAAGCAAACGCGGTAATCGTCAGTCCAACAACTTTCTCTTGCCCAAAATCTCGCGCATGTCTGAACCATCTTGTATTTCTTCGTGAAAATGTGTTTAAATATTGGTAATATTGGAACTCACAATAGATCAAATCCTAAGTCCATCTATATCTTGGTCTCAGTCCTTCTGCTATTTCCTGTTCACAAGAGAGAGAGAGAGAGAGATTGTAGTTATAATCAAACCTTCATTGGGCCTTACTTTTTTCGAAAATGTGTTTGAATCAACAGTTCCAGTGAATGGATTTTGCTATTGAGAGATGATTAACGACCTTACCATATACTATCATATCACGTATAGCTATCAACTCCTCTTCCATTCGTCTTTATGTCCTCAATCGATTTGATCACGAGACGCTGAATCGAAAAATGCACTCTTGGTCGTTTGGTATACTAAAAAAACTACCTCGTAATATAAAGTCAATGAAGTCTAAATTTTAAAATTTCGTTAAATTTTTGCCCACAGTAGTAAGAGTGGTCGTGGTGGCCATTAAGACCTGTTTTCCCCAATGGTTAGATAGGTAAAGTCGGGGTTAGTGACAGCCCGATATTTCAGAGTCATTTAGACTATTCAGTCCATTGTGATACCACAATGGTGAACTTCTCTCTTACCACTATTTAGCTCAATGACAAGGGACCTATTTTTTATAGCCGAAGCAGAACGGCATTATTGAGAAGAGTATAATTCCTCGCTGAAAAACATTTTGGTGGAAACTGGCGTTGAACCCACGATCTTTTGTATGCAAGGCGGACATGTTAACTATTGCACCACGGTGGCCTCAACGTTTTTCCCAATGCCTTGTTATTATTTGTAGCGTCAATAAAGAAGCTGACCACATAAAACAATATATTTTCCGGTGGTCTTCATCCAGTAAAAAAGTTGACTATTAACAGCATAGCTTCTTCATCATTTTTATGAAATAAACTTCCTATAATTTATTTCAAATATATCGCCTCATTGTTCAAATAACAGGTTGGCTGATAAGTCCCCGGTCTGACACATAGATGGCGTCGCTAGTATTAAATGCATATTATTTTTATATAGTACCAACCTTCAAATGATTCGTGTCAAAATTTGACGTCTGTAAGTCAATTAGTTTGTGAGATGGAGCGTCTTTTGTGAAGCAACTTTTGTTATTGTGAAAAAAAATGGAAAAAAGGAATTTCATGTTTTGATAAAATACTGTTTTCTGAAGGGAAAAAATACGGTGAAAGCAAAAACTTGGCTTGATAATGAGTTTCCGGACTCTGCCCCAGGGAAATCATCAATAATTGATTGGTATGCAAAATTCAAGCGTGGTGAAATGAGCACGGAGGACGGTGAACGCAGTGGACGCCCGAAAGAGGTGGTTACCGACGAAAACATCAAAAAAATCCAAATCCAAATCAAAATAATTTTGAATGACCGTAAAATGAAGTTGATCGAGATAGCAGAGGCCTTAAAGATATTAAAGGAACGTGTTGGTCATATCATTCATCAATATTTGGATATGCGGAAGCTCTGTACAAAATGGGTGCCGCGCGAGCTCACATTTGACCAAAAACAACAACGTGTTGATGATTCTGAGCGGTGTTAACTCGTAATACACCCGAGTTTTTCCGTCGATATGTGACAATGGATGAAACATGGCTCCATCACTACACTCCTGAGTCCAATCGACAGTCGGCTGAGTGGACAGCGACCGGTGAACCGTCTCCGAAGCGTAGAAAGATTCAAAAGTCCGCTGGCAAAGTAATGGCCTCTGTTTTTTTGGGATGCGCATGGAATAATTTTTATCGATTATCTTGAGAAGGGAAAAACCATCAACAGTGACTATTATATGGCGTTATTGGAGCGTTTGAAGGTCGAAATCGCGGCAAAACGGCCCCATATGAAGAAGAAAAAAGTGTTGTTCCACCAAGACAACGCACCGTGCCACAAGTCATTGAGAACGATGGCAAAAATTCATGAATTGGGCTTCGAATTGCTTCCCCACCCACCGTATTCTCCAGATCTGGCCCTCATCTACTTTTCTTGTTCTCAGACCTCAAAGGGATGCTTGCAGGGAAAAAATTTGGCTGCAATGAAGAGGTGATCGCCGAAACTGAGGCCTATTTTGAGGCAAAACCGAAGGTGTACTACCAAAATGGTATCAAAAAATTGGAAGGTCCTTATAATCGTTGTATCGCTCTTGAAGGGAACTATGTTGAATAATAAAAACGAATTTTGACAAAAACAAAAAAATGTGTTTTTCTTTGTTAGACCGGGGACTTATCAGCCAACCTGTTATGTATGCAAGGCGGACATGTTAACTATTTCACCACGGTGGCCTCAACGTTTTTCCCAATGCCTTGTTATTATTTGTAGCGTCAATAAAGTAGCTGATCACATAAAACCATATATTCTGCGATGGTCTTCATCCAGTAAAAAAGTTGACTATTAACAGCATAGCTTCATCCTTATTATGAAGGTTAGGTTAGGTTAGGTGGCAGCCCAATGTATCAGGCTCACTTAGACTATTCAGTCCATTGTGATACCACATTGGTGAACTTCTCTCTTATCACTGAGTGCTGCCCAATTCCATGTTATGCTCTATGACAAGGGACCTCCTTTTTATAGCCGAGTCCGAACGGCGTTCCACATTGCAGTGAAACCACTTAGAGAAGCTTTGAAACCCTCAGAAATGTCACCAGCGTTACTGAGGTGGGATAATCCACCGCTGAAAAACTTTTTGGTGTTCGGTCGAAGCAGGAATCGAACCCACGACCTTGTGTATGCAAGGCGGGCATGCTAACCATTGCACCACGGTGGCTCTCATCCTTATTATGAAATAAACTTCCTATAATTTATTTCAAATATATCGCCTCATAGTTCAAATACATATCCCAACAAACACAAGGATGAACATTTTTCTTAGGTAACGCCATATCAATTTGATAGTGAATCCCAGCTTCAACATTAGTTTAAATGGCCTTGCATATTGCTTGCCTTCAACAGATTTTCGAATGGGTTTGAAGCATTAAAATTAAATTTAGTTTGAAAAGTTGTTGCTACTATGTTGAGAAATTGTTGCTAACGTGTTGAATTGTACTGTTAAGGGTAATGTCTGTTTTTTGTTGAGAACGCGATTTTCTCAACAATTTCTCAAATTGAATTCTAAGCTAATTCTTTGAAAAAATGTTTGAAAGCGTATTGAATATAAGCATTTCTCCAATGCTTGTGTTTATTGGGATGTGTTATGGAAAGTATAAATTGCAGGTTTATAAATCGAAACAACAACTTTGAAAATAGCGGTTATGACTAAAACTCCTCTGTATCAAGATTTATGGACTACGGCAAATATTACGATCTGTTTCTAGAAACCAGCAAATAGAAGATTAGATAGACTCAGGTGATGATTCTAAATCGATTAGTATGTATAATGTTTGACCTAGAACTGATAGTTCTTACGCGTAGATCAAACCTATTATGCAGAATCCTCCTTTAGTTAAGTTTCGACTTTTATATCCCTGCTAAAAACCCCTTCATTAGCATTACTGTTTTTGGTATAGTTCGCTAATACAAATAAAAAAGAGTTGAGCAAAAAGAGAGTTCAGCCTGCAGTGTAGGGAAGAGTTTGAAGTTTTTATTTATCTCTAATAGAGTGACCAGATGAATACAAGCTCCCAAATGGAAATATATACCGTTAGTATAAATCCACTCTGTACACATATAAGGCTCGTACAGTGGTATTATTTGTTGAGGTGTTTAAGAGCGGTTTTCCATGTCTTAAATCTTCGCAAATGTCATAAGCATTGCTGTGAAGACCTCCTCTGTGTGCATTGCACAAAGTTGGTTCCCAGAATATTTTACCAAGACAAATTTACAAGCAGGTGTTGTACGTGACGCGTGCGCCCCCACAGTCATTTAGGCTTCACTGAACGTGACTTTTTGTGTATTGACGACCGGGTAATCACGTGCCGATTCTTGACATCTACCGCAAAATAACAATCGAAGTCAGTAAATAATAGACCAAAAACCTATATCCCATGATATGCTTGTCAGATAGTCAACAATAACGCGTATATAAAAGTAATGCATATTTTTTCCCATATGCTACCATGTAATGATGATGAGCAATGCATAATAATCTACATCGATTAATCATTTACACATTTTTTGCTTGAATTCTAATCTACCATTAAGGGATGTTTTCGAAATTGCAATCAATAGCTGGTGAATTTTATAATGCCGAAAGGGGAGGGGGAGGAAGAACCAGAAATGCTACGTCATAGTGCGACACAGTAACAAAGAACGAAAACATGAATAATGAATAAAATTTTGACAGCACTGTCACTACTGAACATGCTTTTTCTCTGTCCACTCACCCATAAAGGAACGTGAGAAAACATAATCGCCTAGGGTCTAACTGTCCCGAATCCTGACCATGGTTGGGGGGAGGAATTGCCTGCAAGACCTATCCACACTATGTATACCGAAAAACAGTGCAGTGCATCTCACCATCAATGCACTCTCACTATTCGCCATACAAAGCACACAGAATATTCGTCTGTTCTCGGTCCTCCTCATTTTCCCACCCATTATCGCCCACTAAGTCTGGATGGATGAAGTTTTTGTTGTGGTACTCTGGTGGTGAATTCCGTACAGTATATGTGTTACAAACCAACAGCCCTTAATATTAAATAAAATATTCACAGAGTCTCTCTGGTAGTTGTTTTACTTGGAGTAGCTATGCTCGAAAAGAGAAGAGCATTCAATCGATAAACCAAATAGTGAGTAAGACAGACATACGACTGTCACGACAGACAATGGCAGTGCTTCTGGTGCAATATAGCCCAAACCGTGAATATAATAGTTTGTGGGGTGCATGGATTTCGTATGGTAAGGTGGAACTTCTGGCAACACATGTCCATATGTTGCCAAATGCATTCTATACATGTAGAATATGATGCATATGGGTGAGTATGAGTACATACTCATACATGGCAATATGCTTTGCAATATGGATGAATACAAATGAAGAGACTTTTTTTGGATAAAGTTCTTCAGTTTTAATGTGTACTTGGCAAATATTGTGATTCATTTAAATTTAAGTGAGCCAAAACCATGACGATAGGAGTTAAGAGTAATTTTTGCCATACAAAAATGATTGTAAATCGTAATGGTCGGTGAGATACAAACCAATAAATGGTATTAGTACCCTCAGAAAAAAATTCTATAGCGGATTTTAATTTTATTTCACTTCTATATAATTTTCTAAATTTTAAACAATTTTCATTATTTTAATTATTTTTTTTTTGCTTACATTAATGCCATGAAAGAAAAATTAGTTTTATGCAAATGAAGTAAACAATTTGACTAAATTCGAAATTCGCACAAAATAGTTCATGGTTGACTTTTATATTTTGGGATTATAGAACAAAAAAAAAAACAAGTATATACGGCCGTAAGTTCGGCCAGGCCGAATCTTATGTACCCTCCACCATGGATTGCGTAGAAACTTCTAAGACTGTCATCCACAATCGAACTACTTGAGTTGTGGTATCTTAAAACTTCTTAACATCGTTTTCTAAATTGTGAGTTAGTCCATACGTGGTATATATTGGACAAAAAAGTTATGTATAGGCAAGTCTACAAATAATTACGAATCGACATGGACTTTTGCACCGTACGTAGAGAGCCAGAATTGAAATATGGGGGTCGCTTATATGGGGGCTATATACAATTATGAACTTAATATGGACCAATTTTTGTGTGATTGGAAATCGATTTATCTGAGGGATATATATAACTATAGACCGATATAGACCTAGTTAGGCATGGTTGTTAACAGCCATATACTAGCACAATGTACCAAATTTCAACTCACTCGGATGGAATTTGCTCCTCCAAGAGGCTCCAAAACCAAATCTCGGGATCGGTTTATATGGGGCTATATATGATTATGGACTGATATGGACCACATTTGGCATGGTTGTTAAATATCATATACGATCACCACGTATCAAATTTCAACCAGATCGGATGAATTTTGCTTCTCCAAAAGGCACCGGAGGTCAAATCTGGAGATCGGTTTATATATGAGGGTTATATATAATTATGGGCTGATAGGAACCAATTCCTGCATGGTTGTTGGATACCATATACTAACATAACGTACCAAATTTCAACCGAATGGGAAGAATTGTGCTCTTCCAAGGGGCTCTGGAGGTCAAATCAGGGGATCGGTTTATATGGGGCCTATATATAATTATGGACTGATTTCGACCAATTTTTGCATGGGGTTTTGAGGCCATATATTAACACCACGTACCAAATTTCAACTGAATCAGGTGAATTTTGGTCTTCCAAGAGGCTCGGGAGGTCACATCTGGTAATCGGTTTACATGGGGGCTATATATAATTATGGACCGATATGGACCAGTTTTTTTCATGGTCATTAGAGACCATATACTACCATCATGTACCAAATTTCTGCCGGATCGGATGAAATTTGCTTCTCTTAGAGGCCTCGCAAGCCAAATCAGTGGATCGGTTTATATGGGGGCTATATATAATTATGGACCGATGTGGACCAATTTTTACATGGTTATTAGAGACCATATACTAACACCATGTACCAAATTTCAGCCGGATCGGATGAAATTTGCTTCTCTTAGAGGCTTCGCAAGCCAAATCGGGGGATCGGTTTATATGGGGGCTATATATAATTATGGACCGATGTGGACCAATTTTTGCATGGTTGTTAGAGACCATATACTAACACCATGTACCAAATTTCAGCCGGATCGGATGAAATTTGCTTCTCTTAGAGGCCTCGCAAGCCAAATTTGGGGGCCCGTTTATATGGGGGCTATACGTAAAAGTGGACCGATATAGCCCATTTTCAATACCATCCGACCTACATCAATAACGACTACTTGTGCCAAGTTTCAAGTCGATAGCTTGTTTCGTTCGGAAGTTAGCGTGATTTCAACAGACGGACGGACGGACGGACATGCTGAGATCGACTCAGAATTTCACCACGACCCAGAATATATATACTTTATGGGTTCTTAGAGCAATATTTCGATATGTTACAAACGGAATGACAAAGTTAATATACCCCCATCCTATGGTGGAGGGTATAAAAGTTAATATACCCCCCATCCTATGGTGGAGGGTATAAAAATATATAAACCACCGAATATAGCTTTATAGTTTTTTTAATATTCCCCATTAAGATCCAATTGTCGATTGAACCAATTGTCGAAGCTCATTTTTGAACACATAAAGCGCTTCTTCAGGTATCGAACTTTTTTCAGCTGTTTACTTTCGGGCTCATACGATGTCATAGATATGTTTCGAAGCACCGCGATCATATTTTTGGACATTTCTTTCGACCAATCGATGAATTGCGAATGCGAAAAATTTTTTTTGACAGTCAAAAATTCATGTTCATTGGATGTATGCTGGAAAACCGAAGAATCACCTTTTCCAAATTTAAAAAGTCGAATTGTAGATTGTGATTACATACCTTGTACGAAGTGCAAAAAAAAATATTTTTTTGCGAAATTTTCCCCAGTTTAATGAAATCTTACTTGTTCAGTATGTTTCAAACATTTTATGAACTAAACGTGGGTATATAGTTCAATGACCGTACACATAAACTCAATATGAACTAAAGAAAAATTGTGAGAATGAAAAGTGGTCATGATTTGGCGCCAATAATTTTTATTTATTTATTACTTTTAGTTCATTTTTTCTTTTATAAGAAGGTGTAATTTCGTGAACTGCAGTTAAAAAGTACAACATGACATTAAATTTTCCTAGTTTTAATAACGCTTTGTTGAAATCTCAAAATGTGGAGTACAATTTAGTTCGATTTTCGCACGAGTTAGTTAATTCTTCCCACAAAAACACTTTACTTTTTTCGGTGTAGATTGCACAGTGGTCCTGAAAATACACAGCAATCATAAGGGCGTGGTTCGATAAGCCCTTAATCTAAGGTTAATGTCAAGTTAACAAATTTCAGAGTTTATTGATGAGCCACGTCCGAAAGCCCGAAAAGGGGTCCTGAAGCAGCCTTTGCACTGAATTTGTAACACTTCTTAAGGTGTGATCCGAATTAAGTGTTTTGGATGTGAATTAAAAAAATTTATGATATTTTTGCAAATAAATAATTTGAATATTTTTTTATAATTTTTAATGTATTCTAAAGCTTGTCTGAAACATTTGACCTTAAATATTTTCAAAAATTTGCAATTTTTCTAGAATGAATTTAGCATTTTTGTCGTCAAAATGTTGATAATTTGTACCATTTAATTAATTCTTAATCTGTTTTTAACCTGTTTGAATCGGGAATTGGGCAGCACTCTGTGATAAGAGAGAAGTTCACCAATGTGGTATCACAATGGACTGAATAGTCTAAGTCAGCCTGATACATCGGGCTGCCTCCTAACCTAATCTGTTTGAAACAAAAAAAGTTTCAATTACCCACTAAAAATATGAAAACAGCGACACCAAAAAAGTGAACCCTACACGCAAAGAAAAAAAAAAACGTTTGGAAAACGTGTACCGAAACCGTTTTTTTTTGTTAGAGTTTTTTGAATTGCTTCGAAAATTTTAAACTTTTATCACCAAAAAAATTCGTTTGTTACAAAATTTTTATTTTTTCAATAAAAATAATTATTTTTGAAACAACAACACAGTCCATTTCGTTTATATCAAACACTGTTCTTTTCTGACTATAGGTCTTTAATAAGACACATTTTACAGTTCAAAATTTAATATAGTACAATGTAATGTTGAACATTTTTTCGGAATCTTCCGGACATATCTGGAATATATGTAAAAAAAAAAAAACAAAAAAAAAGCAGGGATCGAACCCACGACCCTTGGCATACAAGTCGGACGTAGCAACCACTGTTCCACGGTGTCAAACTAAATGTATGTTTCTGTTAAATAAACTTTGTTTATTCGGTTCGTGGGCGCCGCAAGCTATGCTATATAAATATAACTTATATGGATAACAAGTAAGAAAAGTCTAAAGTCGGGCGGTGGAACACAATGTTAGTAAAAAACAAGTAAGGAAAGTCTAAAGTCGGGCGGGGCCGACTATATTATACCCTGCACCCCTTTGTAGATCTAAATTTTCGATACCATATCACATCCGTCAAATGTGTTGGGTGCTATATATAAAGGTTTGTCCCAAATACATACATTTAAATATCACTCGATTTGGAGAGAATTAGACAGACTTTTACAAAATCTATAGACACAAAATTTAAGTTCGCTAATGCATTAGGGTGGAACACAATTTTAGTAAAAAAAAATATGGGAAACATTTAAATCTGAAGCAATTTTAAGGAAACTTCGAAAAAGTTTATTTATGATTTATCGCTCGATATATATGTATTAGAAGTTTAGGAAAATTAGAGTAATTTTTACAACTTTTCGACTAAGCAGTGGCGATTTTACAAGGAAAATGTTGGTATTTTGACCATTTTTGTCGAAATCAGAAAAACATATATATGGGAGCTATATCTAAATCTGAACCGATTTCAACCAAATTTGGCACGCATAGCTACAATGCTAATTCTACTCCCTGTGCAAAATTTCAACTAAATCGGAGTTAAAAATTGGCCTCTGTGGTCATATGAGTGTAAATCGGGCGAAAGCTTTATATGGGAGATATATCCAAATCTGAACCGATTTCAAGCAAATTTGGCACGCATAGTTACAACGCTAATTCTACTCCCTATGCAAAATTTCAACTAAATCGGAGCAAAAAATTGGCCTCTGTGGGCAAATGAGTGTAAATCGGGCGAAAGCTATATATGGGAGCTATATCTAAATCTGAACCGATTTTGCTGATATTTTGCAAGTTTTTCGAGACTCATAAAATATTCGGATGTACGGAATTTGAGGAAGATCGGTTGATACACACGCCAATTATGACCAGATCGGTGAAAAATATATATGGCAGCTATATCTAAATCTGAACCGATTTTTTCCAAAATCAATAGGGATCGTCTTTGAGCCGAAACAGGACCCTATACCAAATTTTAGGACAATCGGACTAAAACTGCGAGCTGTACTTTGCACACAAAAATACATCAACAGACAGACAGACGGACGGACAGACAGACGGACAGACAGACAGACGGACATCGCTAAATCGACTCAGAATTTAATTCTAAGCCGATCCGTATACTAAAAGGTTGGTCTATGATTACTCCTTCTTGGCGTTACATACAAATGCACAAACTTATTATACCCTGTACCACAGTAGTGGTGAAGGGTATAAAAATATGGGAAACATTTAAATCTGAAGCAATTTTAAGGAAACTTCGCAAAAGTTATTTATGATTTATCGCTCGATATATATGCATTAGAAGTTTAGGAAAATTAGAGTCATTTTTACAACTTTTCGACTAAGCAGTGGCGATTTTACAAGGAAAATGTTGGTATTTTGGCCATTTTTGTCGAAATAAGAAAAACATATATATGGGAGCTATATCTAAATCTGAACCGATTTCAACCAAACCGATTTCAACCAAAGCAACAATGCTAATTCTACTGCCTGTGCAAAATTTTAACTAAATCGGAGTTAAAAATTGGCCTCTGTGGTCATACGAGTGTAAATCGGGCGAAAGCTATCTATGGGAGATATATTTAAATCTGAACCGATTTCAACCAAATTTGGCACGCATAGCTACAATGTTAATTCTACTCCCTGTGCAAAATTTCAACTAAATCGGAGCAAAAAATTGGCCTCCGTGGTCATATGAGTGTAAATCGGGCGAAAGGTATATATGGGAGCTATATCTAAATCTGAACCGATTTCAATCAAATTTTGCACACTTGACTATGCGACTAAGTGTTATGTTTGTACAAAATTTCAAGCAAATCGGTATAAAACTCTGGCTGCTGGGTCCATATTAGTGCATATCGGGCGAAAGATATATATGGGGGCTATATCTAAATCGGAACCGATTTCTTCCAAAATCAATAGGGTTCTATTCTGACCCAAATTAGGAACATGTGCCAAATTTGAAGGCGATTGGACTTAAATTGCGACCTAGACCTTGATCACAAAAATGTGTTCACAGACAGACGGACGGACGGACGGACAGACGGACATGGTTATATCGACTCAGGGACCCACCCTGAGCATTATTGCCAAAGACACCATGTGTCTATCTCGTCTCCTTCTGGGTGTTACAAACATATGCACTAACTTATAATACCCTGTTCCACAGTGTGGCGCGGGGTATAATTATCTATTGATGACCATAACAGGTACATAGCTCAGTGGTTAGTGTGTTGGCTTACAAAGTGCATGGTCCGCGGTTCGATTCTCCGTCCAGGCGAAAGGTAAAAAATTTTAAACATTTATAAAATTGTATAATTTCTTCTACATTGTTGGTATTACAGGAAAATGTGTTAAGAACTAAAAAACCTCGTGGATGTGAGGGAAAAGAGAAGTTCACCAATGTGGTATCACAATGGACTGAATAGTCTAAGTGAGCCTGATACATCGGGCTGCCACATAACCTAACCTAACCTACATCCTGGAAAAGAATAAACGTTTATCACAAAAAGTATATACTTTTCTTCCAAATTCACTTCCTTACAGCGAAAAGCAAATGAGAAACGAACTTTGTTTGTCCAAAATTTCGTTTGGGAGGAAAGAATTATGTTTTTGCGTGTATATTTCACTAAATATAGGGTTCACTATTTTAGTTCATGGAATTATTACGTTTTAAGAAAGTTTCCATTTCTTTAATAATTTTTTGCCTATGTTAGTTAAATTAACTAAATACATAAATGAAGCACAAAGATGAAGTAAATTCGTGTGCCCCCAACATAGTTCAGAATTTCTTAAAATTTGTAAATTTTACTCAAAATGCACCCATCTTGAATAGTCTTGGGCAAAATCGTTCACCGTAGTGATCGGGACCCATCGTTCTTTTTGTACAAAGCAACTAGTTCCTTCTATTAAACAGCAGCATATCAATCAATAATTTAATATAAAAACCCGCCAAAATGAATGAATTGGCAAATAGCTACTGTCAAACAAAAGTCAAAAACTAAAACTGCGATCCGCGGAACTATGGAGCGCAAATTAAAATAAATGACGAAAGAGATGGAACTAATGAAAATCGTTCCTTTTAGTGAACCCATCATTGGAACTAGTTCGTTCCGGAACGACACAAGACCAATCTTGAACTTCGTATGACACTAAAGACATTTTTGCAATTTTGAACTCAATTTTGTTCCTCCAAACTACGAAATTTTCTTTAGTAAGTGAAAAAAAAAAATAATTTTGTCTAATAATTTTTCTTGAATTTGTCGAAAATTATTTACTTATTTCTGCGTTTCTAACACAATTTAGTTAAAATGTTCTCAAATTAACTAAAATGTTCTTTCCTGGTTGGTTCACTGTTTTTTCAGTGGAGTTATAAAAAATTGATGTAAAAGATCTTTCTGTGTAGTTAATATAAAGAACATCTTTGGAAGAACATTTTTGGAAGTGCTTATAAAGTTATGCTGGAAATTTACTAAATTCGTATTTCCCACAAAATAATTCAGAGGGGCGCTAAAGAAATGTTTAACTCCATTTTTATACCCTTCACCACTACTGTGGTACAGGGTATAATAAGTTTGTGCATTTGTATGTAACGCCAAGAAGGAGTAATCATAGACCAACCTTTTAGTATACGGATCGGCTTAGAATTAAATTCTGAGTCGATTTAGCGATGTCCGTCTGTCTGTCTGTCTGTCCATCTGTCTGTCCGTCTGTCTGTCTGTTGATGTATTTTTGCGTGCAAAGTACAGCTCGCAGTTTTAGTCCGATTGTCCTAAAATTTGGTATAGGGTCCTGTTTCGGCTCAAAGACGATCCCTTTTGGAAAAAATCGGTTCAGATTTAGATATAGCTGCCATATATATTTTTCACCGATCTGGTCATAATTGGCGTGTATATCAACCGATCTTCCTCAAATTCCGTACATCCGAATATTTTATGAGTCTCGAAAAACTTGCAAAATATCAGCAAAATCGGTTCAGATTTAGATATAGCTCCCATATATAGCTTTCGCCCGATTTACACTCATTTGCCCACAGAGGCCAATTTTTTGCTCCGATTTAGTTGAAATTTTGCATAGGGAGTAGAATTAGCGTTGTAACTATGCGTGCCAAATTTGCTTGAAATCGGTTCAGATTTAGATATAGCTCCCATATATATGTATTTCTGATTTCGACAAAAATGGTCAAAATACCAACATTTTCCTTGTAAAATCGCCACTGCTTAGTCGAAAAGTTGTAAAAATGACTCTAATTTTCCTAAACTTCTAATACATATATATCGAGCGATAAATCATAAATAAACTTTTTCGAAGTTTCCTTAAAATTGCTTCAGATTTAAACGTTTCCCATATTTATTTTTTACTAACATTGTGTTCCACCCTAGTGCATTAGCCAACTTAAATTTCGAGTCTATAGATTTTGTAGAAGTCTATCAAATTCTTCCAGATCGAGTGATATTTAAATTTATGTATTTGGGACAAACCTTTATATATAGCCCCCCAACACATTTGACGGATGTGATATGGTATCGAAAATTTAGATCTACAAAGTGGTGCAGGGTATAATATAGTCGGCCCCGCCCGACTTTAGACTTTCCTTACTGGTTTGTACTAACATTGTGTTCCACCTCAGCGCATTAGCCGACTTAAATGTAAAATCTATAAGTATACAGAATATATGTGTATGGATTCATATAGCATCCAACACATTGGACGGATTTGATATGGTATCGAAAATGTGGACTTCCAAAGTGGTGAAGGGTATAATATAGTCGGCCCCGCCCGACTTTAGACTTTCCTTACTTGTTTTAATATGAAATTTATTTATTTATTAAAGAATTTAAAACCATAATAAATTATCATATTAACCCCCATTTTCATGAAGCTCCGTTAGTGCTACGTTAGCTAACGAACTTTTAAACCGAACTAGAGACATATCTGCCATCTTGTCTATATATTCCATATGCCAGTTAGGAGTTTAACTGCTGGAAATTTTTCAGTTAAAGTTAACTGAAGAGAAGATATTTGCAATTTACTTTCTGTTAACTGGCAGTTAAAGCCTAACGGAGATACATGAAAATGGCCGTAAATGAGATAGGTACCAACAACCAAAGTTTTCGACCTATGAAATTTCTTTTACAATTGAAAATAATAATTACATCTAATAAAAATGTTCTTGAATTTGTCGAAAAATATTTACTTATTTTTGTGAAATTGGCTAAATATAACTTTAATTTATAAAGAGAATTTTGATCATTACAAAGGATTGTTCCGAACATGATTTATTATGGGTGAATATATTGCTCATATTTTAAACTAATACTTATGCGCTTTACAGACTATACACTCATAGAAAAAATCATACACGGCGTGCTCATTTCAAAACGATTCGTTCATGAAAGTGAATCAACACACATGTGGTGTCAAACGGAGAACATGCGGTGTCAATCTGACAACGATAAAATGACACCATGCGTTGTAGAAATAACAACCAGCGTTCACGATCTGAAAACGTTATGGTTACGATTTATAAACAAAATTAAAAAAAAATCCGTTACCGTGACTCGAACCTGTGTTTTCTGCACCATACGCGTTAACAATCGCCTTAGCACATTGCACCACCGAGGGACTTGCCATAATAACGTCTAACGATTATTTTAAGGCTTTTCATGACCAAAGAAAAACGAATGCCGTTCATGAAATCGTGAACGCCCGGGGACGAAATTGTGAACATTCCGTTTTGGTTTTTTGTGAACGTTTCCGTTTCATTTTGTCACCGCCCGTTCACGACTATGGAACGTAATTTTTTCTATTAGTGTAGGTGAGTACTATGTTCGGGTTTTTCACCAAAACACTAAATTAAACGTCCAAAAATAGTTATGAAGACTATTATATTTTTATCAAGTCTTATCAAATAATGGATGGAAAAGATCCAATGAATTGATTGATAATCATTTTATATTTCTAAATTAATTAATTAAGAAAAGTAACCGTGAAAAAAGCTCGAAAGCTTTCAGCTTGAAAACTGAACATAGTACTCAGCTTATCAGTTATTCCGAACGACAGTGCTCGCGTCGAACATATATTGTGCACATTATAAGTTAAGTCCGAAGGCATAATCGATACAGCTGCATGTTTATGGGATCGATAACACATTTACCGATTATTTAGTCATCGCCGACAAGTCGTATCGATCCGACACACTGTAAAGGGCAGCTTATACGGTCGGATAAACCCTGCGACACAACACGTTGCGGCGACAAATTCGCTAGTATAAGGTCATGTTCGCATGTTGCGGGGACGTGTTGGCATAAAATCAAAACAACTTTGATTTTTTCCGGTTGGGAGGCACAAATCTTCACGTGTAAGGGGATGTTCGCCAAACATTAGCAAAAACAAATTTATTTTCATAATTAAAACAAGCATTTCTGCTATGAAATTAATGAGGGATCGCTAATTCAGATTGGAATTTTTATTGTTTCTTCCATTTTTACTAAAAAATGGCTTCACACCTAACTTTTCGTCCATCTTCATTGTTTGTGTTTATGCTTCTTCTTATTTCTTCATGTTCTTATCATAAGAGTAAAACTTGAACGAACACACAACAAGTAGGCGAACCTCTGTCGTAGGGTTTATCCGATCGTCTAAGGCCCGCTTAAGATTCTTTACAAACAACGACATTCTGTCCGGAATAACTGATAGTCTGTAAAGCGCATTATATGTATATGTTATTGCGCTTTTTTTATAGACGCACTTATTTGAATTCGCCGTTAAGTTCTTTGGTTCAAAGTTGAAATTTCTTACTACACTTATTCCTAGGAGTTGTACAAAGTTTATTTTTGTACAAGAAAGCTTGGTTACCCCCCATTTATAAGGCACACTTGATGGGATTGAGCACACAACGGTCGTTAAAGTAAAGTGGTCAACAAACATACATACTCTTAAAGAATTTGTGTGATACTGACAGGTAGAACTACCACTAAGTTTACCATCTCTGATAAATTTATTAAAAGAACATATTTTGCAATAAATGCGTACATACACATGCACAATCGCCATTCGTATAGGTGGATTTCATGCGTACCATTGTGTCTCACTTGTCTTCAGCAAAAAAAAAAAAATTCTCGTCACTCACTTTAGAGTAGAAAATATACAAATCATTTGTTTATTTACAATAGTAGCAAGTAAAACCGACTAGCCGGTCGACCCACCAACAGCTGGCCCCTATACTACGAACTCGATAAACAAAACCCGAAGTCGTACAATACCAATTTCCGGTTCATTATCTCTTTGCACTCTTGTCTCTCAAACAAGGTAACATGCACACACTAACACCTCATAAAAAACGAACACACAAAGGTAAAACACATACAACAATTAACAACTGTCGTCGAATGAGTTTTTGTCGTTGGTGGAGAAGGGCGCGTTTTAGGGAAAAACTATAGAAAATCGCCAATAATGTCCGGACATTAAAAAAAAAAACACACCGACAAACCAACGAATACGATAACACACCTAAATATTCTCTTCTCATTTCTAGCTTGTTGCTGTTGTTTCGCTTACATTATCACTCATGCATCTCTTGTCATGTGAGTTTGTGACACTTCTCCCCCCTCCACACCATAGCAATGAATTTTATAATGACAAATGAACCTCACGGCAAAATGTTGATTGAAAATACACATGTAAACACACTCACACACATACCGATACATATGGGTAATCTCACTCTTTTTTGTGAGTACGCGTGAAAATTAGTGATAAATAAACACCCGCTCCCGTCTTTAATTACATCACACCCACAATACAATCGAACAAAATAAACATTTTTAATCGATAATTGCGGGAAAAAGAATAACAAAAGATTCCCAAACGTTTACTATAAAATACATTTGAAATTTCTAAATGTTGTAGAAGACAGTTGTCGGTCAAGCGTGACCAGAGGAAATCCTCATTAAGAGGACTACTTGTATATAAGGAGTGTTGTATACAGTAAGTGCATGTCACAACCATACCGACGTTAATTGCTTCTGTGGCAAAAACTACCGATCGACTTATAATCGATTATTGTTTTAATTAATGTACAATATTCTTATTTATGGGCAGCTGCTTAGGAGTTTCTATTTTTAGGGTGGATTTTTAACGTTTTTGTAATTATCTAACTTTTGTGACTAGCACTAATTTTTTGAATAATAAGAATCTTTTTGTAGGGTTTTTTGTATTTTGTTCTGTAGGTTACCGACAACCATAGTATATGGATATAGTTCAAAAATCTTCGTTGTCTTTTTATTAAAAATATCTCTTAAAGCCAATATTCTGAATAGGGAAAAATAACTCTTTTATTTTCTCATTCAAATTTCATGTCATCAAATTCAGTTTTGTCTGTTTTATAAAAAGCAAAAAGACGTGAATATCAGTTTATTAACATTGCATTTTCATCTCACAGACTCTTTCTATATTATCCGAGTTCAGTTATGATTTTTAATAAACGCCGATCACGTTATCAAATATGAGATAATTTCACCTCAGGATCTGCCCCTGTGTTTCCTTGTGAATTTTAAGTAATGCACCGTCCGCACCATACTTTTATTCGTCCCATAATGTCGCTATACAACTTTTCGATACAAATCCCACATTTTGGCAACACCGTACAACTTTAATTTAATTTATGAGCGGCAAATTTTAAAGATTGGAAACATTTTAAGATGCACTGCAGTCACAAACATTTTGTACGAATAAATGTAGAGTGAGAACGGTGCATAAATCCTTTAGTTATGTAGATTATAAGGATTATAAGGGCGTTGAACTACGTTCAAAAAATCAACTTTAGTTTTTGGAATACTTTGAAAATTTATTAGAGAACGTATGGTAACCCTAAATTATTTTTTCTTTTTTACAATACAGTATAATTCGGTTATAGCGACCGCCAAGTGACCGAAATTATACGTCGTTATAACCGAACGTCGTTGTATCCAAATAAGTGTACACAATATTTTTAAGTTTTTTTTTTTTTATCATGTATATTCATATTTATTGAGATTGGAAATGGTTTAGAATTGTGGTTTGTTTTCTATTTACAAGAATTTCTTTTAATAATTTACTTTCAATAATTTCAACGGAACTATATAAACTCTCTGATATATCAGAACCCCCAAATCGTAAATACTGTTTTAATGTGTGCACCGCACTCAAGGTTTCTGTCCTAGTTGGAATTTTGGCTCATCTTCGTCATCTGGTTCATTATCGCTGTGAGTTTCATCATTTTCTTTTGTGTTCTCCACTATTTCTCTCAATGAAGGCTCTTCTGATGTCACGACGTTGTCATCGACATTTATGAACTCATCTCAGTCCTGGTTTGAACTCGAGCTCATCCCAAACTGCTTTGAATATTTCTTCTTTGTCATTGCACCTCTGTTTGGGATAGTCGAAAACAAATTCTGTGATTCCCCGCAGTATACGCTTCTTTATTTAGTGTTGGCTGACGACAAAAAATGGAATGAATAAAATAAAAATTAGTACACAGAACTTACATCGTCGTTATAACCGAATGTCCATTCCAAAGCAGACGTGCAAATTGGTCGTTAAAAGCAGATGGTCGCTAAAACCGGAGTCATTCTAAGCGAATGCTTGCGCATGTACAAACCATTAAGAACCAAACTTGCTTTGAAAATCCGTCGTTATAAACGGATGGTCGTTATAACCGAGGTCGCTATAAATGAATTCTACTGTATTTGTTGAGTTATTTGAAGATAAAAAAATTTCTTCGTGGCCAGGCTACAATAATGCCAAATGGTGAGTTAACAAAATTGATAAGCGATGGCAACTCTATCACATTTTACGCCAAGGAATTGGAATATATAGCGTAAGGATATTTCATTGCTTATGTTAAGATGGTACTTCGCAGCGTGTAATACACTGAAAAGAGGGTGTCTGGTTCCAAATAACAGTTTGGCTGATAAGTCCCCGGTCTAACAAAGAAAAATACATTTTTTTTTGTCAAAATTCGTTTTTATTATTCAACATAGTTTCCTTCAAGAGCGATACAACGATTATAACGACCTTCCAATTTTTTGATACCATTTCGGTAGTACTCCTTCGGTTTTGCCTCAAAATAGGCTTACACGCAAAAAAATATTTCTTTCCTCCCAAACGAAATTTTAGACAAACAAAGTTCGTTTCTCATTTGCTTTTCGTTGAAAAGAAGTGTATTTGGAAGAAAAGTATATACTTTTTGTGATAAAAGTTTATTCTTTTCCATGACGTAAAAACAATTTCATAAAGACTAACTCAAACTTTTTCTGGCTAATTGCATTTTCCCTCACATCTTTCTCACTTCCACGAAGTTTTTTAGTTATTAGCACCTTTTTCTGTAATACAAACAATGTAGAAGAAATTATACGATTTTATAAATTTAATTTTTTTTTTACCTTTCGCCTGGACGGAGAATCGAACCGCGGACCATGCAATTTGTAAGCCAACACACTATCCACTGAGCTATGTAGCCGTTATTGTCATCAATAGACAATTACCCATATAAGTTATATTTATATAGCATAGCTTGCGGCGCCCACGAGCCGATTAAACAAAGTTTATTTAACAGAAAAATACATTTAGTTGGGCACCGTTGAGCAATGGTTGCTACGTCCGACTTGCATGCCAAGGGTCGTGGGTTCGATCCCTGCTTCGACCAAAGTTTTTTTTTACATATATTCCAGATATGGTCGGAAGATTCCGAAAACAATGTTCAACATTACATTCTACTATACTAAATTTTTACTATGAACTGTAAAATGTGTCTTATTAAAGACCTAAAGTCAGAAAAGAACAGTGTTTGATATAAACGAAATGGTCGGTGTTTTTGGTTCAAAAATAACTTTTTTTATTGAAAAATTAAACATTTTGTAAGAAACGAATTTTTTTGGTGATAAAAGTGTATACTTTTCGAAGCAATTCAAAAAACTCTAACAAAAGAAAAACGTTTTCGGTACACGTTTTCCAAACGTTTTTTTTTTTTGCGTGTAGTTTCGGCGATCACCTCTTCATTGCAGCCAATTTTTTTTTCCCTGCGAGCATCCTTTTGAGGTCTGAGCAATTTAAACAAATCTAAAGTGTTTCTAAAATTTGATGTTATTTCCGAAGCACTGTTTAACTTTACCAATATCCCACTCGCATGAAGACATGATGTATAAAACCCTTCCAATGCCCTTACAAAAATAAGTTGTCCAATTCATAATGAAACTTTTGCTGGTGAGTGATGGCAACATTAACCCATAACCGATAATGGTCAAAGGTCATAAGTCAAAAAAATCAATTTAATTACATCTATAACACATCGAACAGTTATCAATAACTAACATTTATATTCAAATTGAATTATTAATATTAATTCGATTTTGGTTTTTGTTTTTTAGCTTCAATTACAATAACCGCCCTGCATTTTCTAGACTATTACAAATTTTTATGAGACTTTTGAAAAGCATTCATTGAGCTGCCTGCATTTTTTTGATTTTCTCTACAGTCGAGTTTTTTCATTTAAGTCAAAAATCGTTGCGTCGTATGTCCGTCTATACGTATTCCGGATTTGTAGATTTCATAGAAAATCATTACTATTATTACGCTTTGCCTTCAAGAGAAAAGCTAATGTTAAGCTTATCTACCATGATCTTTTTTTTTCGAAATTATTTAGAAATTTCAATAGATGCTGTGTTTTTGTTTGATTGGATTTCTAAGATTGTTGTTTTTCTCCCTCATCAGCTTCGCAGCCTTCGATTGCATTATTTATGTTGTGTTGAAGAAATCTCGAAATTTATGGTTGGCATTAATTGTTCCACTGTTTCAGATTTGTTGCACTTGAGGGAGCCAATAACGACGGTCCATTGTTCATTAATAATCGATTCTGCTGGTAGTGAGAACCCAGGCCATAGTGTAATGAAATGACAACTCTACAAATTTGATACAAGTGATTAAAATGAAAAAAAAAAAAAAAACATCAAAAAATAATGTGTAATGAAATTAATTTAACAAATCAGAAATCTTTCAATTTCATAATGGGACGCAGTTTTATCATTAGTCTAGGAAATGAGGGTTGATTATTGTAGGGTCATATGCCATGCAATTGAAGGATCCTGTATACAGGATATCTATTACATGCACAAAAGGAATATCATCACTTCAAACACAATTAATTGTTTAATCAAGTTTATTATTTATTTCTGTAAGTGCTTAGTTATTTATTTTTTTTTATACCCTACGCCACACTGTGGAACAGGGTATTATAAGTTAGTGCATATGTTTGTAACACCCAGAAGGAGACGAGATAGACACATGGTGTCTTTGGCTATAATGCTCGGGGTGGTTCCCTGAGTCGATATAACCATGTCCGTCTGTCCGTCCGTCCGTCTGTCTGTGAACACAGTTTAAGTCCAATCGACTTCAAATTTGGCACATGTTCCTATTTTGGGTCAGGATAGAACCTTATGGATTTTGGAAGAAATCTGTTCAGATTTAGATATAGCTCCCATATATATCTTTCGCCCGATATGCACTTATATGGATCCAGAAACCAGAGTTTTATCCCGATTTGCTTGATTTGCACGAGGAGTACAATTGGTTGTATAGTCGAGTGTGCAAAATTTGATTGAAATCGGTTCAGATTTAGATATAGCTCCCATATATATCTTTTGCCCGATATGGACTTATATGGCCCCAAAAGCCAGAGTTTAGGCCCAATTTCGTTGAAATTTTGCACATGGAGTACAATTAGTAGTGTAGTCAAGTGTGCTAAATTTTATTGAAATCGGTTCAGATTTAGATATAGCTCCCATATATATCTTTCGCCCGATATTGACTAATATGGTCCTAGAAGCCAGAGTTTTGGCCCAATTTGGTTGAATTTTTGCACAAAGAGTAGAATTAGCATTGCAGCTATGCGTGCCAAATTTGGTTAAAATCGGTTCAGATTTAGATATAGCTCCCATATATAGCTTTCGCCCGATTTACACTCATATGACCACAGAGGCCAATTTTTTACTGCGATTTAATTGAAATTTTGTACAGGGAGTATAATAAGCATTGTTGCTATGCGTGCCAAATTTGGTTGCAATCGGTTCGGATTTAGATATAGCTCCCATATATACCTTTCGTCCGATATTGACTAATATAGTCCTACACCCTCACAAAAAATCGCTTCTGTAACATATACTCCCAAACATATTTTTCTTCAAGCATATACATTTTTGGGTATTGCCCAAACATTTATATGTTTGATCTCTACCAATATATAATATGTTTGAAAGCATATTGGTCTAAACAATATATGTTTGGGTAGTCTAAGTTCCAAACATTTTGTATTTTTGCATCCAAATTCAATAATGTTGTCTTCCAAAAAACAATATGTTATTATGTGACCATATAATATGTTTGGAAGCATTTTGCACCCAAAAATATTATATGCTTAAAAAAATTCTCCCAAACAATATTGTGCTCAAAATTTTATTTATTTATTTATATATTTACAATCATAATGAATTATGAAAATAAACAGGTAATATAGGTGCCAACAACATAGGTTTTCGACCTGAATGCTCAAAATTTTGTTTCTGCCCAATTGTATATTCCCCCACATCTTTCTCACTTCCACGAGATTTTTTAGTTCTTAGCACCTTTTTCTGTAATACAAACATTGTAGAAGAAATTATTCAATTTTATGATTTTTTTTATTTTAATTTTACCTTTTGCCGGACGGGGATTCGAACAGCGGACCACACACTTTGTAAGGATCAAAGAAGTAGCTGATCAATTGCCCAAGGAAAAATAAAATATTAATTTTGTAATATCAAGCAACAACCACCAACTTAATTCAATATCGCTCCCTGTTAAATAGCGCTCCAAGCTACTAAACACATATAGGTTTATAGGCTATTTCTAAATTAATATATGTTTGCATCCAAGCATATTATATTTACAAACATTTTATGTCCCAAACATAATATGTTCTAACATATTAACATATATGTCCCAAACATGTTATGCTAGTTTATGAACATTATATGCTTGCACTCAAAAATATTGTGTTTAAAAATTTGTGTTCCAAACATATAATGTTTATAGCCAAACATATGAAAAACAGTCTTTTTCATCCGTGTAGAAGCCAGAGTTTTGGCCCAATTTGGTTGAAATTTTGCACATGGAGTACAATTAGTAGTGTAGTCAAGTGTGCCAAATTTGATTGAAATCGGTTCAGATTTCCATACATCTCCCATATAAAGCTTTCGCCCGATTTACACTCATATGACCACAGAGGCCAATTTTTAACTCCGATTTAGTTGAAATTTTGCACAGGGAGTAGAATTAGCATTGTAGCTATGCATGCCAAATTTGGTTGACATCGGTTCAGATTTAGATATAGCTCCCATATATATGTTTTTCTGATTTCGACAAAAAAGGCCAAAATACCAACATTTTCCTTGTTAAATCGCCACTGCTTAGTCGAAAATTTGTAAAAATGAAGTCTACAAACCTTTATATATAGCCCCCAACACGTTTGACGAATGTGATATGTTATCGAAAATTTGGATCTACTAAGTGATGCAGGGTATAATATAGTCGGCCCCCCCGACTTTAGACTTTCCTTACTTGTTTTTCTAAGGTGATATGTGAAAAAATATTTCGTATAAATTTTAATAATTTTTATACCCTCCATCATAGGATGGGGGTATATTAACTTTGTCATTCCGTTTGTAACACATCGAAATATTGCTCTAAGACCCCATAAAGTATATATATTCTGGGTCGTGGTGAAATTCTGAGTCGATCTAAGCATGTCCGTCCGTCCGTCCGTCCGTCTGTTGAAATCACGCTAACTTCCGAACGAAACAAGCTATCGACTTGAAACTTGGTACAAGTAGTTGTTATCGATGTAGGTCGGACGGTATTGAAAATAGGTCATATCGGTCCACTTTTACGTATAGCCCCCATATAAAGGGACCCTCAGATTTGGCTTGTGGAGCCTCTAACAGAAGCATATTTCATCCGATTCGGCTGAAATTTGGTATATGGTGTTGGTATATGGTCTCTAACAACCATGCAAAAATTGGTCCATATCGGTCCATAATTATATATAGCCCCCATATAAACAGATCTCCAGATTTGGCTTGCGGAGCCTAAAAGAGAAGCAAATTTCATCCGATCCGGCTGAAATTTGGTACATGGTGTTGGTATATGGTCTCTAACAACCATGCAAAAATTGGTTCACATCGGTCCATAATTATATATAGCCCCCATATAAACCGATCCCCAGATTTGGCTTGTGGAGCCTCTAAGAGAAGCATATTTCATCCGATCCGGCTGAAATTTGGTACATGGTGTTGGTAGATGGTCTCTAACAATCATGCAAAAATTGGTCCACATCGGTCCATAATTATATATAGACCCTATATAAACCGATCTCCAGATTTGGCTTGCGAAGCCTCAAAGAGTAGCAAATTGCATCCGATCCGGCTGAAATTTGGTACATGGTATTGGTATATGGTCTCTAACAACCATGCAAAAATTGGTCGCTAACAGCCATACCAAAATTGGTCCAATCACACAAAAATTGGTCCATATCGGTTCATAATCATGGTTGCCACTGGAGCCAAAAATAATCTACCAACATTTTATTTCTATAGAAAATTTTGTCAAAATTTTATTTCTATAGAAAATGTTGTCAACATTTTATTTCTAGAGAAAATTTTGTTAAAATTTTATTCGGTTCATAATAAAATTTTCATAATTGTCAAAATTTTATTTCTATAGAAAATTTTGTCAAAATTTTATTTCTATAGAAAATTTTGTTCAAATTTTATTCGGTTCATAATCATGGTTGCCACTCGAGCCACAAATAATCTACCAAGATTTTATTTCTATAGAACATTTTGTCAAAAGTTTATTTCTATAGAAAATTTTGTTAAAATTTTATTTCTGTAGAAATTTTTGTCAAAATTTTCTTTCTATAGAAAATTTTGTCAAAATTTTTATTTCTATAGAAAATTTTGTTAAAATTTTATTTCTATAGAAAATTTTGTTAAAATTTTATGTCTACTTTGTCAAACTTAATTATATACGCAATGGATCGATCTTTTTTGATTTAATATATACCACGTATGGACTTACATACAATTTAGAAGATGGTGTTAGGAGTTTTAAAGATACCTTGCCATCGATAGTGGATGGCAGTGTTTAGATGAAGTTTCTACGCAATCCATGATCGAGGGTACATAAGCTTCGGCCTGGCCGAACTTACGGCCGTATATACTTGTTTTTTTTTTTTTGAATTTTTGAAGGATTTTTATGGAAATAAACCAAATCGATGATTTGAAATTGGCAAAGGAAAAGAGAAATGTTTGTACATATTTATTTCGGCAAAAGCCGACTATCATAGACTGTTTTTCAGAAGGTTCAAGTGTGGTTCACTTTTGGGTTTAGCGAACTGCCTGAATTTATTCTGATAATTGGTTTATAGTTTTGCTGCAAGTAAAGGATGCTAATGAGGAATGTGGTAATTCCGAAATGTGCGTCCATCCAACCATCTTGCTGTCTATAGGGCTTTTCCCAAATAAAATTGACAAACATTATTTTCCTCTGTTGGTTAAGCTACTCTTGTAGTTTAGTCAACGCAATGGTTTTTAAGCTGAGATCAAAACAACAAATAGGAAATATTTATTTTTTAGACGTGGTCTCTCTAAGACGCATATTTAAGGAGAAAACATATTTCATATAAAAATTTTCATTTTTAACAAATTTTGAAGGAATTAAGCTACTTTTTCTCTAGGACACATACCTACGAAGATACAAGCAAAATATGTTTTTCGCATAGACTTTTTGTTTTTTTGAGAATTCTCATAAAAAAGCTGTATAGTTTTAGGGGTGTTATCCTCCTTTCTAAACCCCGAAATACGAAATTAAAACTGTTTACGCCAATTTCATTAAAATCAGCCAAATCTAAATTAAGACACTTTAGTCTACCCATTCTCAATAATCATATTGAAAAATGAATATAATCTTCTTAACTTTTGAAAAATTACACTTCTCAGAATTCAAAGCAATAAACCAGAATCATCATAACTCTTCAAAAACAAAAAAATCCCTCCACAAAAAGGCTATCACAGCTATGGCAAAACCAAAAGATACCTTATATGTAGAGAGGAATAAAGAACAAAAATTTTGTCAAAAAGAATAAAACAAATTGTTGTTGTTGTGTTTATTTTTTGATTTTCAATAAAAAAGGGAAAGTTTTTGTGCAATGAAAAATAAATAACAAAGACTTAAAGGGTATTGGGGATATTATATTACACCACCAAGCCTTACCATCTAGGCTTACTACTACTACGGTAAACAATCATATAAACATGCATTCCACTATGGAATGGGGGCCAAACAGATGGATGAATAGACTGTCAGAAGGAAGGACATATTCACAACTCTTCCATTGCATAAATTTCCAATCAACCCTTCTGAGCCAAGGGAAAAAACCAAACAGGGACATTCAAATCTCTTTTTAGGTGAAATGTTATTGTTGTTGTGACTCAGTCCTGTGTGTGTGTGTGAGTGCTTGTAATGGTGGTGTTAAAACGATACTCGTACTGTACTTTCTTTGCAATCTCACCATACCCCCATTTATTACAACTGCCAAATATTCTGGTTAGCAAGGATTTGCTTCAGTTCTGTGGTAATAGTTTGTCTATAACAAACAAGTCCACTGGATCCATTATTACTCATTCCTGTTTGTGTGTGTCAGTGATAACCGAATGATTTTTTCACTATCTATATAGCAGCTGCCAAAGGTACGCTTTATTACACGATTTTGCTACAACAAAAGAAAATTTATCAACCAAATCGGAAAATATTTCATATTGATCGTCATTGTTGCCGTCAGCGCCTGCGCCACGATTTGATAACAACGATGATCAATATTGCGTAGTAAACAAAATGTGTGTAGAAGAAAAACAAACACGATACACTGAAAGAAAAGAAAGAGATTTCTAAATTGGATTCAATCCCAGTTTCGCGTGAACACCAATAAAAACTATCACTAAAATTTTTACACCCTCCACCCTAGGGAGGGTGGAGGGTGTAAACCGATCCCCCATATAAACCGATCCCCCGATTTGGCTTTCGAAGCCTCTAAGAGATGCAAATTTCATCCGATTCGGCTGAAATTTGGTACATGGTGTTAGTATATGGTCTCTAACAACCATGCAAAAATTGGTCTACATCGGTCCATAATTATATATAGCCCCCATATAAACCGATCCCCAGATTTGGCTTTCGAAGCCTCTAAAAGAAGCAAATTTCATCCGATCCGGCTGAAATTTGGTACATGGTGTAAGTATATGATCTTTAACAACAATGCAAAAATTGGTCCACATCGGTCCATAATTATATATATCCCCCATATAAACCGATCCCCAGATTTGGTTTGCGGAGCCTCTAAGAGAAGCAAATTTCATCCGATCCGGCTGAAATTTGGTACATGGTGTTAGTATATGGTATTTAACAACCATGCAAAAATTAGTCCACATCGGTCCATAATTATATATAGCCCCCATATAAACCGATCCCCAGATTTGACCTCCTGAGCCTCTTGGACGATTCAATTGATATTTGGTACGTGGTGTTAATATATGGCCTCAAACACCCATGCAAAAATTGGTCGAAATCGGTCCATAATTATATATAGCCCCAATATAAACCCATCCCCAGATTTGACCTCCGGAGCCCCTTGGAAGAGCAAAATTCATCCGATCCGGCTGAAATTTGGAACATGGTGTTAGTATATGGTCTTTAACATCGGTACATAATTATATATTGCCCCCATATAAACCGATCCCCAGATTTGGCTAGCGAAGCCTCTAAGAGAAGCAAATTTCATCCGACTCGGTTGAAATTTGGTACGAGATGTTAATATATGGTATCCAACAATCATGCAGGAATTGGTTCATATCAGCCCATAATTATATATAGCCCCCATATAAACCGATCCCCAGATTTGGCTTGCGGAGCCTCTAAAAGAAGCAAATTTCATCCGATCCGGCTGAAATTTGGTATATGGTGTTAATATATGGCCTCAAACACCCATGCAAAAATTGGTCGAAATCGGTCCATAATTATATATAGCCCCCATATAAACCTCCGGAGCCCCTTGGAAGAGCAAAATTCCACTACTGTGGTACAGGGTATAATAAGTTTGCGCATTTGTATGTAACGCCAAGAAATAGTGGTCATAGACCCATCTTTTAGTATACCGATCCGCTTAGAATTAAATTCTGAGTCGATTTAGCGATGTCCGTCCGTCTGTCTGTCCGTCCGTCTGTCTGTCCGTCCGTCCGTCCGTCTGTCTGTATATGTCATTTTGTGCACAAAGTACAGCTCGCAATTTAAGTCCGATCGTCTTCTATTTTGGCATAGGGCCGTTTCATGGGACAGAGACAATCGCTATTGGTTTTGGAAAAAATCGGTTCAGATTTAGATATAGCTGTCATATATATTTATCCCCGATTTGGTCATAGTTAGCGTGTTTATCAACCGATTTTCTTGAAATACCGTACATCCAAATATTTTATGAATCTCGAAAATCTTGCAAAATATCAGCCAAATCGGTTCAGATTTAGATATAGCTCCCATATATATTTTTCGTCCGATTTAGACTCATATGACCACAGAGGCCAAAGTTTACTGCCGATCTTCGTGAAATTTTGCACAGAGGGTAGAATTGACATTCTACCAATGCTTGGTAAATTTGATTGAAATCGGTTCAAATTTAGATATTTAGCTCCCATATATATCTTTCGTCCGATTTGAACTTATATGGCCACAAAAGCCAGAGTTTTGCCGTGATTTGCTTCAAATTTTGCACAAGGGGTACGTTTGATAGTATCGTTAAGTGTGTCAAATTTTGTTAAAATCGGTTCAGATTTAGAAATAGCTCACATATATATCTTCCGTCCGATTTGGACTTATATGGTCTCAAAAGCCAGAGTTTTACCCTGACTTACTTCAAATTTTGCGCAAGCGGTACTTTTAACGATACTATTGTATGTGCCAAATATGGTCAAAATCGATTCAGATTTAGATATAGCTCCCATATATATCTTTCGTCCGATTTGAACTTATATGGCCTCAAAATCCAGGGTTTTGCCGTGATTTGCTTCAAATTTCGCACAAGGAGTACGTTTGGTAGTATCGGTAATTGTGCCAAATTTGGTTGAAATCGGTTCAGATTTCGATGGCTCCCACACGCAGAGAAGAAACATGATTGCCACAATCATATTCGAAGAGCAAAATAATATGATAGCAGCTATTTTTGCGGCGACCATGTAACATTTTAACCTGCAACCATGTTGGCTCAGTGAACATGGTTCTAAGGAAAATACAATTGTCCTCATCTAAAATGTTATTATATTGATAAAAAGAATTTTGTTTCCATTAAAAGACAATGGTCACGATCTAAAATGTTATGTTATTCGTCAAAAATGTTTTTCTTCTAGTTAAAAGAACATGGTCACAACCTAAAATGTTTTGATTTTTATGAAAAAACTGTTTTCGTCGTCGAAAAAAGGACGCCACTTGAGAAAAGAAAACACAAAATCAACTTTATTTATTTGTTTTTATTTATTTATAAACTAATTCATTGTTTATTTTTATTTATAATGTCGTGCAAGCAAACTTCACATATTTTTACACACTCTAGTTTGGTTCAATTTCAACAATAAGTAATCATTCCATATTTACTTCGTGACCATCAAATGTACAAACGCAGACATCATGTAACTGCAAATAAAAATAAATTATACCATATATCAAAATGCAGAACAAAAACCAGGTATATTTTTTTCAATTACACTTTCCTTGTTTGTATTCACATAAAACCACGTGCCATTTCTGAATAAATAAATTAACACAAAACACAATAATTCCGTATTCTCCGTCCATTCCAAGAAACAATCAACACACGACTGACGCGCAAAATGAAAATCGTGTGTACCTGCTCAATGTTTTTATAAAATTCTTGTCGCTGCAAAAAAATTAAAAAATTAAATGGTCACGAAAACAATGTACATGGTCTTTATGGTCATGTAATGGTTGTAGACATGTCTATACGTAAACTATAAAAATAGTTTTTTCTCTGCAAAAAAGTAAAAAATTGAATGGTCAGATACATGATTTTCCTGACCATATAATGGTCTCAAATTCTATCATTTAAATAATAGAACATGTTTGCGGCATTTGAGAACCATTTAAATGCTTATTGCCAACATATATTTTTCTCCGCTCGAAAATTATTTTTACAAAGAGAAAATACATGGTTTTCGCGACAATTACATACTCTAAATAAGCATTAAATGGATGCGGCAACCATGTCCAAACATGTTTTTTCTGTGCGTGCATATATATCTTCCGTCCGATTTGCACTCATATGACCAGGGGGGCCAAAGTTATACTCCCATTTACGTGAAATTTCGCATAGATAGCAGAATTATTATTCTAACTATAATGTCAAATTTAGTCAAAATCGCTTCAGATTATATATAGCTCCCATATATACGTACACCAGAGTTGGGGAAATATGGTAGACTGTTATACATTTTAGACCCATTTTCAATGGAAGTTTCCTCCAATGAACTGGATAGCGTTAGGCGATTTAAATTTTAATTCTAGAGATTTTGTAGAAGTAAACAAATTGTCTCCTTTATATAGCTTCCAGCAAATGTGAAGTAGTTGCCATGGTAACACAAATTTTGGCCTACATAGGGGTGAAGGGTATAATATAATCGGCCCCGCCCGACTTTAGACTTTACTTACTTGTTATACCCTCCATCATAGGATGGGGGTATATTATTATACCCTCCATCATAGGATGGGGGTATATTAACTTTGTCATTCCGTTTGTAACACATCGAAATATTGCTCTAAGACCCAATAAAGTATATATATTCTGGGTCGTGGTGAAATTCTGAGTCGATCTAAGCATGTCCGTCCGTCCGTCCGTCCGTCCGTCTGTTGAAATCACGCTAACTTCCGAACGAAACAAGCTATCGACTTGAAACTTGGCACAAGTAGTTGTTATCGATGTAGGTCGGATGGTATTGAAAATGGGCCATATCGGTCCACTTTTACGTATAGCCCCCATATAAAGGGACCCTCAGATTTAGCTTGCGGAGCCTCTAAGAGAAGCAAATTTCATCCGATCCGGCTGAAATTTGGTACATGATGTTGGTATATGGTCTCTAACAACCATGCAAAAATTGGTCCATATCGGTCCATAATTATATATAGCCCCCATATAAGCCGATCCCCAGATTTGGCTTGTGGAGCCTCTAAGAGAAGCATATTTCATCCGATCCGGCTGAAATTTGGTACATGGTGTTGGTATATGGTCTCTAACAACCATGCAAAAATTGGTCCACATCGGTCCATAATTATATATAGCCCCCATATAAACCGATCCCCAAATTTGGCTTGCGGAGCCTCTAAGAGAAGCAAGTTTCATCCGATCCGGCTAAAATTTTGTACATGATGTTGGTATATGGTTTCTAACAACCATGCAAAAATTGGTCCACATCGGTCCATAATTATATATAGCCCCCATATAAACCGATCCCCAGATTTGGCTTGTGGAGCCTCTAAGAGAAGCATATTTTATCCGATCCGGCTGAAATTTGGTACATGGTGTTGGTATATGGTCTCTAACAACCATGCAAAAATTGGTTCATATCGGTCTTTAATTATATATAGCCGCCATATAAACCGATCCCCAGATTTGGCTTGTGGAGCCTCTAAGAGAAGCATATTTCATCCGATCCGGCTGAAATTTGGTACATGGTGTTGGTATATGGTCTCTAACATTCATGCAAAAATTAGTCCACATCGGTTCATAATTATGTATAGCCCCCATATAAACCGATCTCCAGATTTGGCTTGCGAAGCCTCAAAGAGAAGCAAATTGCATCCGATCCGGCTGAAATTTGGTACATGGTATTGGTATATGGTCTCTAACAACCGTCCAAAAATTGGTCCACATCGGTCCATAATTATATATAGCGCACATATAAACCGATCCCCAGATTTGGGTTGCGGAGCCTCTAAGAGAAGCAAATTTCATCCGATCCGGCTGAAATTTGGTACATGGTATTGGTATATGGTCTCTAGCAACCTTGCAAAAATTGGTCCATATCGGTCCATAATTATATATGCCCCCATATAAAACGTTCTCCAGATTTGACCTCCGGAGCTTCTTGGAGAAGCAAAATTCATCCGATCCGGTTCAAATTAGCAACGTGGTGTTAGTATATGGTCGCTAACAACCATACCAAAATTGGTCCAATCACACAAAAATTGGTCCATATCGGTTCATAATCATGGTTGCCACTAGAGCCAAAAATAATCTACCAAAATTTTATTTCTATAGAAAATTTTGTCAAAAATTTATTTCTAGAGAAAATTTTGTTAAAATATAAATTTATAATAAAATTTTCATCATTGTCAAAATTTTATTTCTATAGAAAATTTTGTTCAAATTTTATTCGGTTCATAATTATGGTTGCCACTCGAGCCAAAAATAATCTACCAAGATTTTATTTCTATAGAACATTTTATCAAAAGTTTATTTCTATAGAAAATTTTGTTAAAATTTTATTTCTGTAGACATTTTTGTCAAAATTTTCTTTCTATAGAAAATTTTGTTAAACTTTTTATTTCTATAGAAAATTTTATTTCTATAGAAAATTTTGTTAAAATTTTATTTCTGTAGAAAATTTTGTCAAAATTTTATGTCTACTTTGTCAAACTGAATTATATACGTATTGGATCGATCTTTTTTGATTTAATATATACTACGTATGGACTTATATTGTTAGGAGGTTTTAAGATACCTTGCCATCGGCAAGCGTTACCGCAACTTAAGTAATTCGATTGTGGGTGGCAGTGTTTAGAAGAAGTTTCTACGCAATCCATGATGGAGGGTACATAAGCTTCGGCCTGGCCGAACTTACGGCCGTATATACTTGTTTTTTTACTGGCTTAGTTTTTACTTTAGCGATTTTAGCGGCTAAACTCGAACTTAATACCCACCCACCTTATTATTGGAATTTCGACTAAAGGTCAATACTATATTCGCTTTTCGCGTTGAAATTTTCTTTACTTTATTAAAACAGTTCAATATAAATTAGATAAATTAACTCAATTGTTTCGCAGTTTTTTTATGCATCTAGATTTCGGGAAGACTTTACAGGAATATGTTTGTTTTCATTTATAATTTTGATTATTTCAGGAAAAGTAATCGCGAAAATATGTTATAGTGATTTTCAACTCGAAAACCGGACACGCAAAGTTTTCTTGAACTAAGGGAAATTGTTTAGAACTTTTGATTTTATATAACAGGTTGGTAAGTTGATAAGTCCCCGGTCTGACACATAGATGGCGTCGCTAGTATTAAATGGATATTATTTAATATAATAAAATACTGTTTTCTGAAGGGAAAACGGTGGAAGCAAAAACTTGGCTTGATAATGAGTTTCCGGACTCTGCCCCAGGGACTCTGCCTCAACAATACTTGATTGCTACACACAAAAAAAAAAATATTTTTTGTGTTCAATCATGAAATTAATTGATCCAATTAATTTTTAATTGAAATGTCTTCAATCACAGAAATGATAATATCAATTAAAAAATTAATAGAGAGTCAATTAAAAAATTAATTGTTCCAATTAAAAAATTAATTGATACTATTATTTTTTGTGATTGATTTTTGTATCAATTAAAAAATTTGTTGAATCAATTAAATTTTTAATTGAATATTTTTAAAAACTCAATTAAGAATTTAATTGGAAAAATTTTCGTGAAATTTTTTCTGTGTATGCAAAATTCAAGCGTGATGAAATGAGCACGGAGGACGGTGAACGCAGTGGACGCCCGAAAGAGGTGGTTACCGACGAAAAAATCAAAAAAATCCACAAAATGATTTTGAATGATCGTAAAATGAAGTTAATCGAGATAGCAGAGGCCTTAAATATATCAAAGGAACGTGTTGGTCATATCATTCATCAATATTTGGATATGCGGAGGCTCTGTCCAAAATGGGTGCAGCGCGAGCTCACATTTGACCAAAAACAACAACGTGTTGATGATTCTGAGCGGTGTTTGCAGATGTTAACTCGTAATACACCCGAGTTTTTCCGTCGATATGTGACAATGGATGAAACATGGCTCCATCACTACACTTCTGAGTCCAATCGACAGTCGGCTGAGTGGACAGCGACCGGTGAACCGTGTCCGAAGCTTGGAAAGACTCAAAAGTCCGCTGGCAAAGTAATGGCCTCTATTTTTTGGGATGCGCATGGAATAATTTTTATCGATTATCTTGAGAAGGGAAAAACCATCAACAGTGACTATTATATGGAGCGTTTGAAGGTCGAAATCGCGGCAAAACGGCCCCATATGAAGAAGAAAAAAGTGTTGTTCCACCAAGACAATGCACCGTGCCACAAGTCATTGAGAACGATAGCAAAAATTCATGAATTGGGCTTCGAATTGCTTCCCCACCCACCGTATTCTCCAAATCTGGCCCCCAGCGACTTTTTCTTGTTCTCAGACCTCAAAAGAATGCTCGCAAGGAAAAAATTTGGCTGCAATGAAGAGGTGATCGCCGAAACTGAGGTCTATTTTGAAGCAAAACCGAAGGAGTACTACCAAAATGGTATCAAAAATTTGGACGATCGTTATAATCGATGTATCGCTCTTGAAGGGAACTATGTTGATTATGTCTGGCCCCCAGCGACTTTTTCTTGTTCTCAGACCTCAAAAGGATGCTCTCAGGAAAAAATTTGGCTGCAATGAAGAGGTGATCGCCGAAACTGAGGCCAATTTTGAGGCAAAACCGAAGGAGTACTACCAAAATGGTATCAAAAATTTGGACGATCGTTATAATCGATGTATCGCTCTTGAAGGGAACTATGTTGACTATGTCTGGCCCCCAGCGACTTTTTCTTGTTCTCAGACCTCAAAAGGATGCTTTCAGGGAAAAAATTGGCTGCAATGAAGAGGTGATCGTCGAAACTGAGGCAAAACCGAAGGAGTACTACCAAAATGGTATCAAAAAATTGGAAAGTCGTTATAATCGTTATATCGCTCTTGAAGGGAACTATGTTGACTAATAAAAACGAATTTTGACAAAAAAAAAATGTGTGTTTTCTTTGTTAGACCGGGGACTTATCAGCCAAACTGTTATATTTAATGATCTTCTACTTCAGAGTACAAATTAATTACACCATCAACAAAGTTTTTAACTCGCCGTTGGTCATTCCGTCCAGGCAATGATGTTGTAACTTCTTCATCGTCGTCAGAAGAACTACTCTCCAATAGCGCATCTAAAAATATTTAATATCGAATTTTGTTGTCGCGGCACTAAACAATTGATATGCTTCTTCTTGGTAAATTAATCAGCTGTGTTGAAGAAATTGAAAAGTAACCACAATACACGCGTCACGCACTTTCTTTTGTATTTTCAGCAACGCTGTTATTTAGGTCGAACAATAAAAGCGTCTTCAACATCTGATTGTAAGTGTAACCATCTGCACCGTAGACCAGCTACGGTGTAAAATGGGTTACACTTTTGCTCTTGCAATGGGTAATACACCGTCAATCGAACGTGCACATTTTGTGTAGGCTGCACTGAATTTTCCAATGGAACAAAAATTTTCGTTTTATGGGAATAGGGTGTAAAATATGCAACATGCCAATCGAAATCACCATTAGATTTTTCAGTGTAGCCCAAGGATATCCCCTTGGCTAAGGGATGATCACTGTAGCCCGCTCCAGATATTACTCTATGCCCAGACTATCCACGTTTACGTAGCTAGTACTGCATCGAGTAGCATTCTAGGTATCCGCTAAGCTGGTAATGATGGTGGTGACATTGCCAATCGTTAAGGGTTGTTAATGTCGATTTCATGTTTTTTTCCCACTCAAAATGCATTTCCATAGAAGAACTATGGAGAACCAAATAAGGTTGCTTTTATCGTCGAAAGCCAGCCTGACAATGGCTTGCATTTATTTGGGGGGGTGCTTTTCCTAAATCTTGTAGAGAACGAAAGTCCTTGTATACAAATTTTTGTCTAACAGCCCATTTTATGTCACCCTTAATTGTTGTAGATTTATGTGCATTTTCCAATTGAACAACTAACGAAACAAAAAAAAACAACTCAAACAAATAACAAAATCTTGCCATTGCCAAGAAAATGAATCGAAACATCAAACATCCATCGAATGCATCGATTATGTTGGAACGTTAAATTTAAAGGTTACAACACAATTGTGAATTGAGAAAAGGACGATATAGGCACAATGTGTGTTGTTGTTCTTTTTATTGTTTATTGGATTGGTGATTATAATGCCTTTATGGATTTTTTTGTTTAATGATTTTTCAAGGTTATTTGAAGTCTTAGAATTGTATGCAATGTGATATGTGGTGTTTTTTGTGTTTTTGTCATGAAGGCAAGATGTCCAGGAATACAATTGCATTTAAAACATGAAGACATCTGTTTGTTGTTGTCCAGGTCATAAATTTTCAAATATATCCAGCCTGGGTAAGTAGTTGAGGTGGAAAACTGCCTACTGAGAGCATTCGTGTCAATACCGTATGCTTGGGAATAATGACTTACCACACTGTTAGAAAAATATGTTTTTCATATGTTCCGATATAAACAAAATGTGTTTCGGGCACGATTTTAAACCACAATATATTTAAGTGCGAACATGTAATTTTCCTAAACTAACACTAAATGTTTGGGACATCTATGTTAATATGTTAGAATATATTATGTTTGGGGCATGAATGTTTCATAAAAATCATATGTGTGAATACAAACATATATAAATTTACAAATTTCAACTAAACATACATATGTTGTGATATTTTATTCAAAGCGACAGAGGGAGTATAGAGAGAAATAGAGATGGAAACCGGGAGAGTTGACGAAAGATATCAATATAACACAGCAAAAGAGTCAAAAGAGAACAATTTCTGTGAAACCGCTTGTATGTTGTTTCGGAAAACTGTTTTATGATAAGGCCAAAAATTTGATATGTTTAAGTCTAAATATTATTTAATTTGAATAAAGAGAATATAAATTCTGAACCAAGAGAATAGACATTTGAAAAACAAACAGCTTATGTTTTCGCCTTGAGAGCAGCATTTTATGTATGTGTGGACATGTGTTTTGTTTATCATTTTGGCATTATGGGCACAATTTTTTTCTTGGTTCGTTAAAAGAAATCAGGGGTCTTCATAAAAATAACGAAAGGGCACTATACTCTTTTTAGAGTTGGGACGGTAAAATGAAATAAGGAGGAAATAGTGAAAAATTACACAGTAAAATGTAAAAAAACAAAGTTTAGTTTCTCTTTATTAAAAAGTAGTCCACGAGGAGTTGACGGACACCATCAAATATAAAAGCGGGCATTAAGTTCGACTTTTACAGCTAAAACAATTTAAAAAGTTTATTTTCTTTAAAATGAATTATTAAAGAAAAATAAAAGGAATTTTAGAGCGATGGTGTTAAATGCTAGTAAAAAACTGTTCACTCCTAAATAAATTTATGTTTATTAATATCATGTATTTGGCCAGAAGTTCAATGATGTTCGGTTCAGTTTATTAAGCTAATTAGACCAATGTTGTTTTGTTTGTAAATAAAAGCATGTTTTTATTACATTTTGCCCAACGTTTTTATGTTTATATTATAAAATTATGTATGTATGTTTATACTCGACTCCACGTTCTTCTTTTGTTAGTTTTTGAATTCCTTCTAAATTTTAAAGTTTTGTACAAAAACAGTTTTTTATTACAAGATTGTTATTTTTGCAATAAAAAATAATATTTTATCCAAAAATCATTCAATTTCGTTTATATCAAGCACTGTTACTGACTATAAATCTTTAATGACGCACATTTCGATGTTTCATTTAAAAAAATTAATATAGTATAAATATAAATGTGTAAATTAAAAAAAAAAAAAAAACAAAAAAAAAAATGTTCGGTCGGAGTAGGGATTGAACCCACGACCCTTTGCATGCAAGGCAGACATGCTAAGCACTGCTCCACGTGGCAAACAAATGTATGTTTCTGTTAAATAATGTTATGTTTGCATGGGCTCGTGGGCGCTGCAAACTATGCTATATAAATGTAACTTAAAACGATAATTATCTACTGGTGACTATAACAGCTACGTAGCCCAGTGGATAGTGTGTTGGCTTACAAACTGTATGGTCCTCGGTTCGATTCTCCGTGCAGGCGAAAGGTAAAATTTAAAAAATTTATAAAAGTGAATAATTTCTTCAACATTATTTGTATTACAGAGAAAGGTGCCAATAACTAAAAAATTTCGTGGAAGTGAAAATTACGAGTATGTTAGGGAATGAGCACAATCGTGTTTGGGAAAAATTCTTCCAAGCGTATAATATTTTTGGCTCAAAATGCTTCCAAACATATAATATGTTCACATAAAACAAACATATTAATGTTTCGGCAGTATGCAATAATATATGTGCTTCCTGCAAAATATGTTTGGAACATATGTTAAAGAAGCGATTTTTTTTGAGGGTGCATCAATGGACGGTTTCGATTACCATATATCAGATTTTCAAGTGAACTACCACGTACCTAACAGATTTGTTGTTTATATCCATTGAAAAAAAAAATCTTGTCGTGAGGTCAAAGATTTCATATCTTTAATTTTTTTTTTAAATAATTCTGTGTATTTGCAGTCTATTTTTCTACAAAACATTAAGCAAATTTTTTGTTACATATCTTAAACTGAATTGTTTAGGCTCCGTTGAACCTAACAATATATTCTTTAAAATATCTAATATTTACATGACATTGATAGTTAAGCTTTACTTAAATAAAAGGGAGATCAAGAACATGTCGCCTTTTCAGTCTTCTTACTTCATCGGTATCATCTAATAAGTTAATTGCTAATACATTAGAGTGATAACTTAATCTATCCAGATAATTACTACTAAACTTTTTAATTTCGTCTTTAACAAGAGGAATGTTGAGATCTTTGTGAATGTTGTTGTTGTTGACACACCAGGGAGAGCCAGTAATAAGCCTCAAAGTTTTTGATTGGTATCTTTGAAGAATTTCTACGTTGGAATTGCTGGCAGTACCCCATAATTGAATTCCGTAGGTCCATATTGGTTTTAAAATTGTTTTATAGAGCAGAACTTTGTTATTTAAACTTAGTGTAGATCTGGGAGCCACCGTGGTGCAATGGTTAGCATGCCCGCCTTGCATACACAAGGTCGTGGGTTCGATTCCTGCTACGACCGAACACCAAAAAGTTTTTCAGCGGTGGATTATCCCACCTCAGTAATGCTGGTGACATTTCTGAGGGTTTCAAAGCTTCTCTAAGTGGTTTCACTGGAATGTGGAACGCCGTTCGGACTCGGCTATAAAAAGGAGGTCCCTTGTCATTGAGCTTAACATGGAATCGGGCAGCACTCAGTGATAAGAGAGAAGTTCACCACTGTGGTATCACAATGGACTGAATAGTCTAAGTGAGCCTGATACATCGGGCTGCCACATAACCTAACCTAACCTAACCTAGTGTAGATCTCTGACCTAACAACCAATGCATTCTTTTTGTTTTAATGTTTAGATGCTGCCTTTTCATTCGAACGTGCTCATTCCAAGTTAGTTTTTTTTTCCAAGTGAAGTCCAAAATATTTTACAGAGTATGCTGACTCTATTACTGTTCCATTGAATACAGGTGGAGGACATTCCTTTCTTCGAAGACTAAATGAAACATGGCCAGATTTTTCGGCATTAACCTTAATATTCCACTTTTTGTACCATTCTTGCATTGTATTTAATTGGTTTTGGATTTTTTTAGTAGCCTTTTTGTGACATTTATTAGTCGCCAATATTGCTGTGTCATCTGCGTACGTTGCTAATGTTACCTCATCCATTACAGGCATGTCAGCTGTGAAAATTGTATAAAGCACAGGCCCAAGCACACTGCCTTGAGGAACTCCAGCTTTAATTTTTCCAATTTCTGACTCAATATCATTGATGCTAACAAAGAATGTTCTCTCATGTAAATATGACTTTAAAAGCAGATAAAATGGTGAGGGTAACAAATGCTTAAGTTTGTACAGCAATCCTTGATGCCACACTCGATCAAACGCTTGCTGAACATCTAAGAAGACCGATGAACAGTATAGTTTTTTCTCTAGGGCATTTCTAATTACATTAACCACTCTATGGCACTGCTCGGGAGTTCCATGTCCCTGTCGAAATCCAAATTGATGATCAGGCAATATATTGAATGATTCAAGAACTGGAGATAATCGCTTACGGAAGAGTTTTTCAAACAATTTCGAAAGTATGGGCAGCAGGCTAATAGGTCTATACGAAGTTATTATGTTTTCGGGTTTACCAGGTTTTGGTACCATAATAATCTTGGCACATTTCCACTTATCAGGGAAATAACTTAATCTTACAATTGAGTTAAATATTACTGTGAGTAGCACCACTCCTTTCTTTGGAAGTGATTTAACAACTCGTCCATCTACACCCTCAAAAAAAATCGTTTCTTTAACATATGTTCCAAACATATTTTGCAGGAAGCACATATATTATTGGATACTGCCGAAACATTAATATGTTTGTTTTATGTGAACATATTATATGTTTGGAAGCATTTTGAGCCCAAAAATATTATATGCTTGGAAGAATTTTTCCCAAAGACGATTGTGCTCATTGCTCAACATACTCGTAATTTTCAATTCTACGAAATATTTTAGTTCTTGGCACCTTTTTCTGTAATACAAATAATGTTGAAGAAATTATTCACTTTTATAAATTTTTTAAATTTTACCTTGCCTGCACGGAGAATCGAACCGAGGACCATACAGTTTGTAAGCGAACACACTATCCACTGGACTACGTAGCTGGTATAGTCACCAGTACATAATTATCGTTATAAGTTACATTTATATAGCATAGTTTGCAGCGCCCACGAGCCCATGCAAACATAACATTATTTAACAGAAGCATACATTTGTTTGAAACGTGGAGCAGTGGTTAGCATGTCTGCCTTGCATGCAGAGGGTCGTGGGTTCAATCCCTGCTCCGACCGAACACTTTTTTTTAATTTACACATTTATATTTATACTATATTAAATTTTTATAATGAAACTTCGAAATGTGGGTTATTAATCATTTTACTGTCCCAACTCTAAAAAGAGTACAGTGCCCTTCCGTTATTTTTATGGAGACCCCTAACGAGCCAAGAAAAAAATTGTGCCCATAATGCCAAAATGATAAACAAAACACATGTCCACATATACATAAAATGCTGCTCTCAAGGCGAAAACATATGCTGTTTGTTTTTCAAATGTCTATTCTCTTGATTCCGAATGTCTATTCTCTTTATTCAAATTAAATAATATTTAGACTTAAGCATATCAAATTTTTGGCCTTATCATAAAACAGTTTTCCGAAACAACATAAAAGCGGTTTCACAGAAATTGTTCTCTTTTGATTCTTTCGTTGTGTTATGTTGATATCTTTCGTCAACTCTCCCGGTTTCCATCTCTATTTCTTTCTCTATACTCTCTCTGTCGCTTTGAATAAAATATCACAACATATGTATGTTTAGTCGAAATTTGTAAATATATATAAGTTTGCATTCACACATATGATTTTTATGAAACATTCATGCCCCAAACATAATATATTCTAACATATTAACATAGATGTCCCAAACATTTAGTGTTAGTTTAGGAACATTACATGTTTGCACTTAAATATATTGTGTTTCAAAATTGTGCCCGAAACACATTTTGTTTATATCGGAACATATGAAAAACATATTTTTCTAACAGTGTATCAGGTCATATCCAGGTGATTTATTTTTGAGCTTTCTAATCTCCGTTTTCACTTCTCGAATGCTAAAGGGTTTAATGGGTAGGTCCATCTGACAGGTTGAATCAAGAAAATCTGAGATTTCTTTTGCTTGAAGACTATTGCAGAAGGAAAATGGTTTAAACGTTTCTTCTAAATGTAATTTAAAAGCATTCGCCTTGCTTTCGCTCGATCTACACCAAACACCATTCTTGTTTTTTATAGGAACATTTCGCTTCTTCGGCCTCTTGAGATATTTTGTTGCACTCCATAGCCTGTGTTCATTGTTATTGCTATTTACGTTCAAGCTGCTTAGAAAGTTCTTTATATTTTGAGTTTTCATTTCTTTAAAACACGAATGCAAATTTAGTTTAGCATAGAAGACGCATTTCTCTAATATAACGTTTTTTTCCTTGTCCAAAAGTCAATAAACTTTTCAATGAAGTCGTATTGTCCTTATAATTAAGTGATTTGACTTAAAAATGGGTATCATAACATGAAAGAAAAAATGTTTGGGCTATGGTCAACTTGACTTTAAGAATTCAGGAAAATTTTTTAAATTTAATGGAATTGTGTTTAAATTTGTTGTCTACAAAGCAAAAATCTTTCAAATATTGGACATGTTTTTCAAAACTTTATTTTAAAGACGTTTTTTTACTTGAAACCTAGCATAATTTCTACTGGAAGTCGAGTCTTAATTTGGAAAATAAAGTTGTCGTTAACTCGTTTTTAAAGGACTTTGATAGCATATGAAGTAAAAAGCTGAGGAAGAGAAAATTTAAAATTTGCTTCCTAGAAGCTAGTACACAAAACCAAAATTTAAAAGAGAATTGTGTCTTAAAAGTATGCTTACTTGTATTCTCCGCTTTTTTGGCTCGCAATCAATACCAACATTTTTAAAGTAAAGATAAAATCTTTGGAACAGGACATGCTTTTTTTCAGTGCAGTTTATGTTCATATCCCGTCCATGCTTACAATTTAATTCTTGATAATTAAAAGTACTTTCCTTCGAGGACATACCCTTACGAAAGTAAACCAGAAAAAACTGGGTAAGTAGTTGAAAAGCTTACCAATAGTATTTTTACCATATCAGCAACAATACACCGAAAAAAAAGTGAACTGTTTTATAGGAAGAATGAACTACCTCGCACGAAAATTGAACTTTGAATTTTGCTCCACATTTTGAGATTTCCACAAAGCGTTGTTAAAACCAGGAAAATGTAATGCCCTGTTGTACTTTTTTAACTGCAGTTGTACACTGTTAGAAAAATATGTTTTTCATATGTTCCGATATAAACAAAATGTGTTTCGGGCACGATTTTAAACCACAATATATTTAAGTGCGAACATGTAATTTTCCTAAACTAACACTAAATGTTTGGGACATCTATGTTAATATGTTAGAATATATTATGTTTGGGGCATGAATGTTTCATAAAAATCATATGTGTGAATACAAACATATATAAATTTACAAATTTCAACTAAACATACATATGTTGTGATATTTTATTCAAAGCGACAGAGGGAGTATAGAGAGAAATAGAGATGGAAACCGGGAGAGTTGACGAAAGATATCAATATAACACAGCAAAAGAGTCAAAAGAGAACAATTTCTGTGAAACCGCTTGTATGTTGTTTCGGAAAACTGTTTTATGATAAGGCCAAAAATTTGATATGTTTAAGTCTAAATATTATTTAATTTGAATAAAGAGAATATAAATTCTGAACCAAGAGAATAGACATTTGAAAAACAAACAGCTTATGTTTTCGCCTTGAGAGCAGCATTTTATGTATGTGTGGACATGTGTTTTGTTTATCATTTTGGCATTATGGGCACAATTTTTTTCTTGGTTCGTTAAAAGAAATCAGGGGTCTTCATAAAAATAACGAAAGGGCACTATACTCTTTTTAGAGTTGGGACGGTAAAATGAAATAAGGAGGAAATAGTGAAAAATTACACAGTAAAATGTAAAAAAACAAAGTTTAGTTTCTCTTTATTAAAAAGTAGTCCACGAGGAGTTGACGGACACCATCAAATATAAAAGCGGGCATTAAGTTCGACTTTTACAGCTAAAACAATTTAAAAAGTTTATTTTCTTTAAAATGAATTATTAAAGAAAAATAAAAGGAATTTTAGAGCGATGGTGTTAAATGCTAGTAAAAAACTGTTCACTCCTAAATAAATTTATGTTTATATTATAAAATTATGTATGTATGTTTATACTCGACTCCACGTTCTTCTTTTGTTAGTTTTTGAATTCCTTCTAAATTTTAAAGTTTTGTACAAAAACAGTTTTTTATTACAAGATTGTTATTTTTGCAATAAAAAATAATATTTTATCCAAAAATCATTCAATTTCGTTTATATCAAGCACTGTTACTGACTATAAATCTTTAATGACGCACATTTCGATGTTTCATTTAAAAAAATTAATATAGTATAAATATAAATGTGTAAATTAAAAAAAAAAAAAAAACAAAAAAAAAAATGTTCGGTCGGAGTAGGGATTGAACCCACGACCCTTTGCATGCAAGGCAGACATGCTAAGCACTGCTCCACGTGGCAAACAAATGTATGTTTCTGTTAAATAATGTTATGTTTGCATGGGCTCGTGGGCGCTGCAAACAATGCTATATAAATGTAACTTAAAACGATAATTATCTACTGGTGACTATAACAGCTACGTAGCCCAGTGGATAGTGTGTTGGCTTACAAACTGTATGGTCCTCGGTTCGATTCTCCGTGCAGGCGAAAGGTAAAATTTAAAAAATTTATAAAAGTGAATAATTTCTTCAACATTATTTGTATTACAGAGAAAGGTGCCAATAACTAAAAAATTTCGTGGAAGTGAAAATTACGAGTATGTTAGGGAATGAGCACAATCGTGTTTGGGAAAAATTCTTCCAAGCATATAATATTTTTGGCTCAAAATGCTTCCAAACATATAATATGTTCACATAAAACAAACATATTAATGTTTCGGCAGTATGCAATAATATATGTGCTTCCTGCAAAATATGTTTGGAACATATGTTAAAGAAGCGATTTTTTTTGAGGGTGTAACGACCACCATCTCAGACCACATCCTTTCCAGACGCATGCTACCAGAATATCCTGCCTTGCTCAGGGCTTGGGGGGGAGTTCTTGTCGGAAAGGACATGCGTTGGTCACTTAACATAACGTTAAAATTTTTGGTAGCATTAGGTTATATCTGAAGCAAAGGATATATATAGAATTCATATAGAAAGAGGTAAGCACTTATTGCCATCCAAAAGTCCATACCTTTGAGGACTGACCTTAGCCTTCATATTGAGGCCATTTCCTTTTTGTCCCATTAACATTATATACGCTTAGGTCCTCAATTTCGCGAATTTAAATGACCGACTCGAATTAAATTATCATGGCAATACAAAATTTAAGTTTAATTTAAGAATTATTTTGTAACAACCGTGAAATTAACATAGAATAGGTTTACAAATATTATCTAATATAAAGTAATATTAATGGAGTATATATATAATGGTATTTTTGTATTGAAAGAATAAAGTGGGTACTCACTGGAAAATCCTTGGATACTGCCTCGATAAGCGCTTATTGACCAGCTGTCTAGGACATATAATTTTGTGTGGAGAAATATTGATAAAATTTAAATTAAAAAAAAATCATTAATACTAGCTTATATTAGTAAATATGCAAATTACTGACGGTAGGGTGAAATTTTCTTGATAGATTTAGATTAATTTAGGACCATTTTTGTTCGCCAGATTCTCGGTTATGTTGACATTGAATGCCTCGATATCTTATATTTGAAATATTTTGGGTTTCTTCAGAATTTTATACAGGAATAAGGTTTTCATATCCCGCCATCATTATGGTTTAGCATAGAAAATTATTTTTATTTTTCTCCCCCTCAGCCTGTGCTGGCAAAATTCCTTATCTCCTAGTGCAAAAATGTCCGGTATTCTGAATAAACTTCGAATCTAATAAAAATTGCACCGTATATAGCTGGGATAAGGTCACAAAATTGTATCCCTTTCGGTTTTCCTCTTTTGAAAATTTTCTTTCCAATCTAATCTTTTTTTTTCCTTCTATCAAACTAATTTTGACTTCCAATCAATTTTTTTTCCAATTTTTTTCTTTTTTTTTTTTTTCTTCCATGTAGAAAATCATTTGCTACTATGTTCGAAGGGAATTTCAATCATCAATAAAAACTATAACTAAACTCACAGTGAGGAACCTCACACAGTTCACGAAATTACATCCTCTCATAGAAGAAAAAATGAACTAAAAATAAAGAAGAAAATCATTGGCGTCAAATCATCACCATTTTAACTATACAGTAGTTCATTCTTACTATTTTTGGGAATCGTACGAAAATCTTCGTTTGCTTTAGTTCATATTGAACTTATGTGTATAGTGAACATTTTTGCAGCATTCAAAAAAGTTTACGTGAATCCAAAGGGGTTGATTTTGGTATAGATTCCGAGCCAAAGAAGGGGAGAATTATTAAAGTAAGGACAAATCTAAGACACAAGTCTCTTTTAAATTTAAGTTTTGTGCACTTGATTCTCAGAAACAATGTTTAATTTATTCGTTTTTATACCCTCCATCATAGGATGGGGGTATATTAACGTTGTCATTCCGTTTGTAACACATCGAAATATTGCTCTAAGACCCCATAAAGTATATATATTCTGGGTCGTGGTGAAATTCTGAGTCGATCTAAGCATGTCCGTCCGTCCGTCCGTCTGTTGAAATCACGCTAACTTCCGAACGAAACAAGCTATCGACTTGAAACTTGGCACAAGTAGTTGTTATCGATGTAAGTCGGATGGTATTGAAAATGGGCCATATCGGTCCACTTTTACGTATAGCCCCCATATAAAGGGACCCTCAGATTTGGCTTGTGGAGCCTCTAACAGAAGCATATTTCATCCGATCCGGCTGAAATTTGGTATATGGTGTTGGTATATGGTCTCTAACAACCGTGCAAAAATAGGTCCACATCGGTCCATAATTATATATAGCCCCCATATAAACCGATCCCCCGATTTGGCTTGTGGAGCCTAAAAGAGAAGCAACTTTCATCCGATCCGGCTGAAATTTGGTACATGGTGTTGGTATATGGTCTCTAACAACCATGCAAAAATTGGTCCACATCGGTCCATAATTATATGTGGCGCCCATATAAACCGATCCTCAGATTTGGGTTGCGGAGCCTCAAAGAGAAGCAAATTTCATCCGATCCGGCTGAAATTTGGTACATGGTGTTGGTATATGGTCTCTAACAACCATGCAAAAATTGGTCCACATCGGTCCATAATTATATGTGGCGCCCATATAAACCGATCCCCAGATTTGGGTTGCGGAGCCTCAAAGAGAAGCAAATTTCATCCGATCCGCCTGAAATTTGGTACATGATATTGGTATATGGTCTCTAACAACCATGCAAAAATTGATCCACATCATTTCATAATTATATATAGCCCCCATATAAACCGATCGCCAGATTTGGCTTGCGAAGTCTCCAAGAGAAGCAAATTTCATCCAATCCGGTTCTAATTTGGAACATGGTGTTAGTATATGATCTTTAACAACCGTGCCAGAATTGGTCCATAATTATATATAGCCCCCATATAAAACATTCTCCAGATTTGACCTCCAGAGCCTCTTGGAGGAGCAAAATTCATCGGATCCGGTTCAAATTAGGCACGTGGTGTTAGTATATGGTCGCTAACAATCATACCAAAATTGGTCCAATCACACAAAAATTGGTCCATATCGGTTCATAATCATGGTTGCCACTAGAGCCAAAAATAATCTACCAAAATTTTATTTCTATAGAAAATTTTGTCAAAATTTTATTTCTATAGAAAATTTTGTCAAAATTTTATTTCTAGAGAAAATTTTGTTAAAATTTTATTCGGTTCATAATAAAATTTTCATCATTGTCAAAATTTTATTTCTATAGAAAATTTTGTCAAAATTTTATTTCTATATTCTATATTTTGTTCAAATTTTATTCTGTTCATAATCATGGTTGCCACTCGAGCCAAAAATAATCTACCAAGATTTTATTTCTATAGAAAATTTTGTCAAAAGTTTATTTCTATAGAAAATTTTGTTAAAATTTTATTTCTGTAGAAATTTTTGTCAAAATTTTCTTTCTATAGAAAATTTTGTCAAAAGTTTTATTTCTATAGAAAATTTTGTGAAAATTTTATTTCTGTAGAAAATTTTGTCAAAATTTTATGTCTACATTGTCAAACTGAATTATATACGTATTGGATCGATCTTTTTTGATTTAATATATACCACGTATGGACTTACATACAATTTAGAAGATGGTGTTAGGAGGTTTTAAGATACCTTGCTATCGGCAAGCGTTACCGCAACTTAAGTGATTCGATTGTGGATGGCAGTGTTTAGATGAAGTTTCTACGCAATCCATGATGGAGGGTACATAAGCTTCGGCCTGGCCGAACTTACGGCCGTATATACTTGTTTCAGCTTTATTAATTCGGACTCGACTACAAGTAGAAATTATTCTTTATTTCAAGTAAAAAGGCCTTTAAAATAAACCCTTGAAAAAAGTGTCCTATTTTTAAACGCTTCTTTGCATTGATGCAAAAAGACAACAAATTTAAAGACGATTTCATCATTTTTGAAGAATTTTTCACATTTATTAAAGCCAAGTTGACCTTAGCCAAAGATTTTTTTTCTTTTTAGGACACCCAATTTTAAGTCGAATCACAAACAAAAAAATATTTTTTGTCTTCAATCACGAAATTAATTGATCCAATTAATTTTTAATTGAAATGTCTTCAATCACAGAAATGATGGTATTAATTGATACTAATAATTTTTGTGATTGATTTTTGTTTCAATTAAAAAATTTGTTGAATCAATTAAATTTTTAATTGAATATTTTTTAAAACTCAATTAAGTCTTTATTTTCGTGATTTTTTTTTCTGTGGCGTTCTTAATATAGTTTAGGTACAAACATCTGGAATTAACTAGATTTCCTTTTATGTTGGGCTTAGGTTTTTAGTGTGCTTTGAATTTATATTTTATTCATGAAAGTGAATTTTTTTCGTTAGTCTTAATTTTCAATTATATAAGGTGTGGAATCAATAAAGCCAAACTGCAAAACAGATCTTTCTTTTTACAGTGTTGAGTATGTCAGACCTCCATGCAAAACAAATTAAGAATCTCTGGCTTAATACATCGAAATATTACACCCTCTTTTATAGCAACGCCATCTTGTGATTATAGGTTAACAACATGGCAAACTAGCCAATACACTTAAGTATTTCCTAGTCACCGATAGATGGCGCTATACAGATGTTCGAAAAATGTTTGAATTCAAAACCATGGCATATCACGAAATCACACATTATGACGGTTTCTAGTCAACCACGATTATAACGTAACCGGGTTATAACGAACAGTTTTTCTGAACCAACCAGTGTTTTCTTAAATTATCCATACTCAGTGATGCCACTTTGGTGCTTTTAACACATTTTTTTTTATATCCAAAAAGCACCAAATTGACTTTTTAGTGCCTTTTCAAAAAAAGCACCAACATGGTGCTTTCTGGCATTTTCATTTAGTGCTTTTGATGTTTTTATACCCTCCACCATAGGATGGGGGTATATTAACTTTGTCATTCCGTTTGTAACACATCGAAATATTGCTCTAAGACTCCATAAAGTATATATATTCTGGGTCGTGGTGAAATTCTGAGTCGATCTGAGCATGTCCGTCCGTCCGTCTGTTGAAATCACGCTAACTTCCGAACGAAACAAGCTATCGACTTGAAACTTGGCACAAGTAGTTGTTATTGATGTAGGTCGGATGGTATTGCAAATGGGCCATATCGGTCCACTTTTACGTATAGCCCCCATATAAACGGACCCCCAAATTTGTCTTGCAGACCCTCTAAGAGAAGCAAATTTCATCCGATCCGGCTGAAATTTGGTACATGATGTTAGTATATGGTCTCTAACAACTATGCAAAAATTGGTTCACATCGGTCCATAATTATATATAGCAGTCATATAAACCGATCCCCCAATTTGGCTTTCGGAGCCTCTAAGAGAACCAAATTTCATCCGATCCGGCTGAAATTTGGTACATGGTGTTAGTATATGGTCTCTAACAACCATGCAAAAATTCTTCCACATCGGTGCATACTTATATATAGCCCCCATATAAACCGATCACCAGATTTGACCTCCGGAGCCTCTTGGAAGACCAAAATTCATCTGGGTATCATAACATGAAAGAAAAAATGTTTGGGCTACAAAGCAAAAAATCATTCAAATATAGGACATGTTTTCAACACTTTATTTTAAAGACGTTTTTTTACTTGAAACATAGCATAATTTTTACTGGAAGTCGAGTCTGAATTTGGAAAATAAAGTTGTAGTTAACTCGTTTTTAAAGGACTTTGATAGCATATGAAGAGAAAAAGCTGAAAAAACGAAAAATTAAAATTTGCTTCCTAGAATCAAGTACACAAAACCCAAATTTAAAAGAGAATTGTGTCTTAAAAGTATGCTTACTTGTATTCTCCGCTTCTTTGGCTCGGAATCAATATCAAAATTGTTAAAGTAAAGACAAAATTTTTGGAAGCGGGCATGCATTTTTTTTTCAGTGCATACTTAATTAATAATATCACCTTGCCGTGCCTTTCCAAATATTGTGGCCGTTTATCACACAATGTTCAATTGAATTCGATACAAAGCTTGCAACAGCTCATAGTCGGTGAGAATTTCTAAAATGTTGGAAATGTGAAATTTTTTATTTATTTATTTTTTTTATAAGATCTAAACTCATCTAAAAAATTTATCCGATTTTAATCGACAATAACTCCTTTGGTATTTAGGTCCCACTACGAAAAATAAATTTAAATTTATCGATTATTTGTTAAGGCGTCAGTCTCAACATAATTTTGGATCAAAATAAAAAAAAATGTGCGATATAAAAATTAATTAAAAAATGTCACAAAAGAGTGGCGCAAAAATGAAAAAAGTGTAGCATTTAGTGGCATAAAAGTATCACCGCCAAAGAAGTGGCAAATATGCCATTAAATTGTCATTAAGGTAACATTGTTCATAGTACACCACACCCAGCTGGTCCCAACCAAATAGACACACCGAAAAAAATAATGTGATGAAAGATGATATGAAAGATTATTCAATTTAAATTTTAGGACACTCAGTTTACACAATATTAAGGACAAATTTGTTTAAATTAATAAAAGTTTTATAAAAAGAAAGTTTATAATCTTTGTTTCAAAAAAGAATTTTATTAGATTAAAGACACGAATCTTGCGATTTTTGTCCCTCCTTTCAAGTCGTATGTCTTTTATTTAAGGCAAAATTTTCTTTTGAGTAGTATTTAAAATGTTGATTTAAGTAACTGTATAAGGCCTTTGTAAGGCTTAGTTACATATGAAAATAAAATAAATTAAATTAATTAAATTAAAGAAAAACTATTTCATTTCGTCCTTAAACTAACTGACGTATTGAATCTTTAGATTTAAGATAAAAATATCTCAAATATAGGCTAAAACTTATTTTGAGGATTTTGTAATTCTGAAAAAAAATTATTTTGATGTAACAGGTTGGCTGATAAGTCCCCGGTCTAACAAAGAAAAACACATTTTTTTGTCAAAATTCGTTTTTATTATTCAACATAGTTCCCTTCAAGAGCGATACAACGATTATAACGACCTTCCAATTTTTTGATACCATTTTGGTAGTACACCTTCGGTTTTGCCTCAAAATAGGCCTCAGTTTCGGCGATCACCTCTTCATTGCAGCCAAATTTTTTCCCCTGCGAGCATCCTTTTGAGGTCTGAGAACAAGAAACAGTCGCTGGAGGCCAGATCTGGAGAATACGCTGGGTGGGGAAGCAATTCGAAGCCCAATTCATGAATTTTTGCCATCGTTCTCAATGACTTGTGGCACGGTGCGTTGTCTTGGTGGAACAACACTTTTTTCTTCTTCATATGGGGCCGTTTTGCCGCGATTTCGACCTTCAAACGCTCCAATAACGCCATATAATAGTCACTGTTGATGGTTTTTCCCTTCTCAAGATAATCGATAAAAATTATTACATGCGCATTCCAAAAAATAGAGGCCATTACTTTGCCAGCGACTTTTGAGTCTTTCCACGCTTCGGAGACGGTTCACCGGTCGCTGTCCACTCAGCCGACTGTCGATTGGACTCAGGAGTGTAGTGATGGAGCCATGTTTCATCCATTGTCACATATCGACGGAAAAACTCGGGTGTATTACGAGTTAACAGCTGCAAACACCGCTCAGAATCATCAACACGTTGTTGTTTTTGGTCAAATGTGAGCTCGCGTGGCACCCATTTTGCACAGAGCTTCCGCATATCCAAATATTGATGAATGATATGACCAATACGTTCCTTTGATATCTTTCAAAATCATTTTGTAGATTTTTTGATGTTTTCGTCGGTAACCACCTCTTTCGGGCGTCCACTGCGTTCAGTCCTCCTCCGTGCTCATTTCACTACGCTTAAATTTTGCATACCAATCAATTATTGTTGATTTCCCTGGGGCAGAGTCCGGAAACTCATTATCAATCCAAGTTTTTGCTTCCACCGTATTTTTTCCCTTCAGAAAACAGTATTTTTTCCATTTTTTTTCACAATAACAAAAGTTGCTTCACAAAAGACGCTCTATACCACAAACTAATTGACTTACAGACGTCAAATTTTGAGACGAATCATTTGAAGGTTGGTACTATATAACAAGTATATACGGCCGTAAGTTCGGCCAGGCCGAATCTTATGTTCCCTCCACCATGGATTGCGTAGAAACTTCTACGAAAGACTGTAATCCACAAATTTCAACTCACATGGTTGTTAAATATCATATACTACCACCACGTACCAATTTCAATCAGATCGGATGAATTTTGCTTCTCCAAAAGGCACCGGAGGTCAAATCTGGGGATCGGTTTATATGGGAGCTATATATTATTATGGACTGATAGGAACCAATTCCTGCATGGTTGTTGGATACCCTATACTAACATCACGTACCAAATTTCAACCGAATGGGAGAATTTTGCTCTTCCAAGGTGCTCCGGAGGTCAAATCTGGGGATCGGTTTATATGGGGCCTATATATAATTATGGACCGATACCGACCAATTTTTGCATGGGTGTTTGAGGCCATATATTAACATCGCGTACCAAATTTCAACTGAATCAGATAAATTTTGGTCTTCCAAGAGGCTCCGGAGGTCAAATCTGGTGATCGGTTTATATATAATTATGCACCGATATGGACCAATTTTTGCATGGTCATTGGAGACCATATACTAACACCATATACAAAATTTCAGCCGGATCGGATGAAATTTGCTTCTCTTAGAGGCTCCGCAAGCAAAATCTGGAGATCGGTTTATATGGGGGCTATATATAATTATGGACCGATGTGGACCAATTTTTGCATGGTTGTTAGAGACCATATACCAACACCATGTACCAAATTTCAGCCGGATCGGATGAAATTTGCTTCTCTTTGAGGCTCCACAAGCCAAATCTGGGGATCGGTTTATATGGGGGCTATATATAATTATGGACCGATTTCGACTAATTTTTGCATGGGTGTTTGAGGCCATATATTAACACCACGTACCAAATATCAACTGAATCAGATGAATTTTTGTCTTCCAAGAGGCTCAGGAGTTCAAATCTGGGGATCGGTTTATATGGGGGCTATATAATTATGGACCGATGGATTGGATTTTTGCATGGTTGTTAAAGACCATATACTTACACCATGTACCAAATTACAGCGGGATCGGATGAAATTTTCGTTTCTTAGAGGCTCCGCAAGCCAAATCTGGGGATCGGTTTATATGGGGGCTATATAAAATTATGGACCGATGTGGACCAATTTTTGCATGGTTGTTAGAGACTATATACTGACACCATGTACCAAATTTCAGCCGGATCGGATGAAAATTGTTTCTCTTAGAAGCTCTGCAAGCCAAATCGGGGGATCGGTTTTATGGGGGCGATATATATAATTATGGACCGATGTGGACCAACTTCTGCATGGTTGTTAGAGACCATATACTGACACCATGTACCAAATTTCAGCCGGATCGGATGAAATTTGCTTATCTTAGAGGCCTCGCAAGCCAAATTTGGGGGTCCGTTTATATGGGGGCTATACGTAAAAGTAGACCGATATGGTCCATTTGCAATACCATCCGACCTACATCAATAACAACTACTTGTGCCAAGTTTCCAGTTGATAGCTGGTTTCGTTCGGAAGTTAGCGTGAGTTCAGCAGACGGACGGACGGACATGCTCAGATCGACTCAGAATTTCACCACGACCCAGAATATATATACTTTATGGGGTCTTAGAGCAATATTTCGATGTGTTACATCCTATGGTGGAGGGTATAAAAATAATATGCATTTAATAAAAGATGAAAGAAAAAGAAAGAGATGCAGCTCTAATTTTGGAATATATGCGTCTTAATAAACTGTTTGTGAATGAATCTAAAACAAAGTTGATCCGTTTTAGACCTTTTGTTCGCTTCAATTCTCAATTTAGCCTAAATGTTGGAGGAAAGTTGATAGAAGAAGTAAGCTCCATAAAATTTTTGGGGTTGCATATGCAGTCTAATTTGTCATGGGATGAACATATTCATACTTTAAAACAGAAAGTATCATCTTCACTGGGTCTCTTATACAAATTTAAGCATAAGTTTAACCAGAATACCAAATTTATTGTTTATCAAAGTTTAATACAGAGTCATTTGAATTACTTGGCAGCTATATATGCTTGTAAAAACACTATAGCTCTACGATCATTGCAGCGACTACAGAATAAATCATTGAAAGTGGTAGCGAATCTAGAATTGGCCCATTCAACTTTAGATCTTTATAGAACAATTTTTCCATCTGTGTTACCTATATATGGAGTATACAAATTTCAGACTATAGTATATGTTTACAAATGCCTTCATGACATAGGTCATCACACGTTTCAATTTGTGCGAAATCAAACTATTTTCAACACCAGAAACAATCGGAGACTGAGGGTTGTATTTTGCCGAACCGAAACGACAAAGCAACGTATTGAATATTCTGGTATACGATATTATAATAACTTGCCAGATACGATAAGGGAGTGTAGAACAATTTCTACTTTTAAAAAGAAATTAAAAGAGTATTTGTTGTCAAATGTTGATGTATTCCTTTGTAGTCACAATACAGCAATAACTTAGTGCTTCTAATATGTTGTACAGGAAACGAAATGTTTTAATTTTACAATTGATCTCAAAGTATTATATAAATATTAACTAATAGTATCTAAATTTGCCAACTAGCCTCTACTATGCCAATCGGCGCTGAGGCACTAATATAATTTGAATTTATATAATTAAGTTTTATAACGTCTAAATAAAAAAAAAAAAAAAAAAAAAAATACTAGCGACGCCATCTATGTGTCAGACCGGGGACTTATCAGCCAACCTGTTATTTGTCATAAGTTGGATTTTTAAACTGACAACTGTTCGTAGGTGAACAACTTTATTATCGCAAATAGAGAATAAAAATACGATAAATGAAATCTGCATCATAATTTTAATTTTATTAATCCTAGATTTAAAGATAGATAGATCCCTAAAAATGTCTTTATTCGAAAGAAGCCGAAAGTTTGGCTCGGAATCAATACCAAAATCCTTAAGTGAAGGTCAAAATCTTTGGATCCAACTAAACTTTGTTTTGAGTGCAGCATCTTTCTATGGATATGTTGAAGCATGACTCCCGTCCCTTATGACCATATGATTTTTTTTTTGCCTTGGGATTGTCGTAATGGCTCAACTTTTCAACTTTTTAGGGACTATTCCTATTCCGGTCCTGCGGTTAGTCCATTTCCCTTATGGCTATTATATTTGTGGTAACTTAGCCAGATGCATAATTAACATTCTACAAATATTGGGTATTTCACAACTTTATAAGAATATGTGATCATTGAAATGTGGAACTGAATGCAAAACCATACAAACCAGTTATAGGTCCATTTTATGGTACGATTTAGTCTATGAAGTCTTTTTGTATTTATCCATATCCATAGTTGAATATATGACATTGCCATTACAATCCATTAAATGAATGCTTCATCGTAAAATGTATAATTTACAACACATTAAATAATGATATTATCACAACAATACTGTAGATCTTTTGCAGCAATGAATGATATTTTTTTTAGATTTGCACACTTTTTTGTGAAGAAAAACATTCAAATGAAATGATTTTTTTAAGTTTATTCTATGAAATTATGATATCGTTTTTATACCCTGCTCCACACTGTGGAACAGGGTATTATAAGTTAGTGCATATGTTTGCAACACCCAGAAGGAGACGAGATAGACACATGGTGTCTTTGGCAAAAATGCTCAGGGTGGGTTCCTGAGTCGATATAGCGATGTCCGTCTGTCCGTCTGTCCGTGAACACATTTTTGTAATCAAAGTCTAGGTCGCAGTTTTAGTCCAATCGACTTCAAATTTGGCACAAGTATGTGTTTTGGCTCAGAATAGATCCCTATTGATTTTGGAAGAAATCGGTTCAGATTTAGATATAGCTCCCATATATATATTTCGCCCGATATGGACTTATATGGCCCCAGAAGCCAGAGTTTTACCCTAATTTGCTTAAAATTTTGCACAAGAAGAACAATTAGTACTATAGTCAAGTGTGCCAAATTTTATTGAAATCGGTTCAGATTTAGATATAGCTCCCATATATATCTTTCGCCCGATATGCACTAATATGGACCCAGCAGCCAGAGTTTTATACCGATTTGCTTGAAATATTGTATTAACATAACACTTAGTCGTATAGTCAAGTGTGCAAAATTTGATTGAAATCGGTTCAGATTTAGATATAGCTCCCATATATATCTTTCGCCCGATATGGACTTATATGGCTCCAGAAGCCAGATTTTTGGCCGAATTTGGTTGAAATTTTGCACTAGGAGTACAATTAGTAGTATAGTCAAGTGTGCAAAATTTGATTGAAATCGGTTCAGATTTAGATATAGCTCCCATATATATCTTTCGCCCGATATGGACTAATATGGTCCTAAAAGCTAGAGTTTTGACTCAATTTGGTTGAAATTTTGCACAGGTAGTAGATTTAGCATTGTAGCTATGTATGCCAAATTTGGTTGAAGTCGATTCAGATTTAGATATAGCTCCCATATATATCTTTCGCCCGATATGGACTTATATGGCCCAGAAGCCCGAGTTTTGGCCCAATTTGGTTGAAATTTTGCACAGGGAGTAGATTTAGCATTCTAGCTATGCGTGCTAAATATGATTGAAATCGGTTCAGATTTATATATAGCTCCCATATATAGCTTTCGCCCGATTTACACTCATATGACCACAGAGGCCAATGTTTTGCTCCGATTTAGTTGAAATTTTGCACATGGAGTAGAATTAGCATTGTAGCTATGTCTGCCAAATTTGGTTGAAATCGGTTCAGATTTAGATATAGCTCCCATATATATGTTCTTCTGATTTCGACAAAAATGGTCAAAATACCAACATTTTCCTTGTAAAATCGCCACTGCTTAGTCGAAAAGTTGTAAAACTGACTCTAATTTTCCTAAACTTGTAATACATATATATCGAGCGATAAATCATAAATAAACTTTTGCGAAGTTTCCTTAAAATTGCTTCAGATTTAAATGTTTCCCATATTTTTTTACTAAAATTGTGTTCCACCCTAGTGCATTAGCCAACTTAAATTTTGAGTCTATAGATTTTGTAAAAGTCTATCAAATTCTGTCCAAATCGAATGATATTTAAATGTATGTATTTGGGACAAATCCTTGTATATAGCACCCAACACATTTGACGGATGTGATATGGTATCGAAAATTTAGATCTACAAAGTGGTGCAGGGTATAATATAGTCGGCCCCGCCCGACTTTAGACTTTCCTTACTTGTTTTTTACTAAAATTGTGTTCCACCCTAGTGCATTAGCCAACTTAAATTTTGAGTCTATAGATTTTGTAAAAGTCTATCAAATTCTGTCCAAATCGAATGATATTTAAATGTATGTATTTGGGACAAATCCTTGTATATAGCACCCAACACATTTGACGGATGTGATATGGTATCGAAAATTTAGATCTACAAAGTGGTGCAGGGTATAATATAGTCGGCCCCGCCCGACTTTAGACTTTCCTTACTTGTTTTTAATTAGATCAATTATTTTATCTCAATTTAATCGAAAATCGCAATCATTGAAATTAACATTTCATGAAAGAACCCGGTTTACCTATTGCAGAAAATTTTCTTTGCATATTTTTAGGCATCACAATTGTCAGCTTGATAATAATATGGTTTTGAGAAGGTAAAAGTGCTCAAGATCTCATCCGTAATTTTTGAAGGGTTCCGGGATCAAAACTTACGAAAACACTTGCACTAAAAATTGAATTAATTGAAAAGTAGCATAACATGGCAAAAATATGGAATAAAAATGTAAAAAATGTGACATTTAGCACACGATCATTTTTTTTGATATTCGAACTGGGTACTCTAGAATTATGCTAAAATATATTTTAGAACTATTTTTTTATACCCTCCACCATAGGATGGGGGTATATTAACTTTGTCATTCCGTTTGTAACACATCGAAATATTGCTCTAAGACCCCATAAAGTATATACTGGGTCGTGGTGAAATTCTGAGTCGATCTGAGCATGTCCGTCCTTCCGTCTGTTGAAATCACGCTAACTTCCGAACGATACAAGCTATCGACTTGAAACTTGACACAAGTAGTTGTTATTGATGTAGGTCGGATGGTATTGCAAATGGGCCATATCGGTCCACTTTTACGTATACCCCATATAAACCGATCCCCCGATTTGGCTTGCGAACCCTCTACGAGAAGCAAATTTCATCCGATCCGGCTGAAATTTGGTACATGGTGTTAGTATATGGTCTCTAACAACCATGCAAAAATTGGTCCATATCGGTCCATAATTATATATAACCCCCATATAAACCGATCACCAGATTTGACCTCCGGAGCCTCTTGGAAGACCAACATTTATCTGATTCAGTTGAAATTTGGTACGCGATGTTAATATATGGCCTCAAATACCCATGCAAAAATTCGTCGGTATCGGTCCATAATTATATATAGGCCCCATATAAACCGATCCCCAGATTTGACCTCCGGAGCACCTTGGAAGAGCAAAATTCTCCCATTCGGTTGAAATTTGGTACGTGATGTTAGTATAGGGTATCCAACAACCATGCAGGAATTGGTTCCTATCAGTCCTTAATAATATATAGCTCCCATATAAACCGATCCCCAGATTTGACCTCCGGTGCCTTTTGGAGAAGCAAAATTCATCTGATCTGGTTGAAATTTGGTACGTGGTGGTAGTATATGATATTTAACAACCATGTGAGTTGAAATTTGTGGATGGCAGTCTTTCGTAGAAGTTTCTACGCAATCCATGGTGGAGGGTACATAAGATTCGGCCTGGCCGAACTTACGGCCGTATACACTTGTTTTTTTCTAATATAAAGGGTGATACGGTCAAAATTTGGTCAAGGGAAAACGCGTGTAAATCGGTGAAATCGTTTATTTAAAAAATCAAATTAAATTTCTTTTTCAAGTTCAATTAGTATAAAATTCAGGAAAAATATTCAGTTAGGCTTTCGCTTTTCCAAATCCGAATTGCCGGGCCTCACGCTTGACACCTGCCATCAGATTTTGTACAGCCACATTGTCCACCTTCTTCGCCGCAGAAAGCCAGTTTGCCTTGAACTGCTGCTCGTCCTTAGCAGTTTTTTTGGTCTTCTTTAGGTTCCGCTTGACAATAGCCCAGTATTTCTCAATTGGGCGGAGCTCTGGCGTGTTGGGAGAGTTCTTGTCCTTGGGAACCACCTGCACGTTGTTGGCGGCGTACCACTCCATGACTTTTTTACCGTAATGGCAAGATGCCAAATCCGGCCAAAACAGTACGGAACAACCGTGTTTCTTCAGGAAAGGCAGCAGACGTTTATTCAAACACTCGTTCACGTACATTTCTTGTTTGACAGTCCCGGAAGCTATGAAAATGCTGCTTTTCAAGCCACAGGTACAGATGGCTTGCCAAACCAGATATTTCTTTGCGAACTTTGACAGTTTTATGTGCTTGAAAATATCTGCTACCTTTCCCCTTCCTTTTGCCGTATAAAACTCCTGTCCCGGAAGCTGCTTGTAGTCGGCTTTGACGTAGGTTTCGTCGTCCATTACCACGCAGTCAAACTTCGTCAGCATCGTCGTGTACAGCCTCCGGGATTGCGCTTTGGCCGTCGTAATTTGTTTATCATCGCAATTGGAGTCACTACCTTCTTGTAAGTCGATAGTCCGGCTCGTTTTTTGGCTCGATGCACGGTTGTAGACGATACACCCAGCTTATTTGCGGCATCTCGGAGAGAGAGGTTAGGGTTTCGCTTGAAACTACCGGCAACTCTCTTTGTCGTCTCAGCGGCTTCCGGTTTTCGATTTCCCCCCGATCCAGACTTCCTGGCTGTCGACAAACGTTCCCCAAACACTTTAATTACATTTGTAACGGTTGATTTGGCAACTTTTAGCGATTTTGCCAGCTTTGCGTGCGAGGAGCTCAGATTTTCGCGATGCGCGATCAAAATGTTGATACGCTGCTCTTCGTGCTTGGACGGCATTTTGACAACTGAAGAGTGAATTCCAAAATCAAAATAGGAGCAACATTCTACACACACACACCTTCAAAATGAGGGGTGTTCAGGTTTTTTAAATGCAAAATTGAAAGAAATACGTCAAGTTTATATTGACCAAATTTTGACCGTATCACCCTTTATACCACGTATGAACTATCTAATTTAGAAGACGATGTTAAGAAGTTTTAAGATACCTTACCATGGGTAAGTATTATCACAACCCAAGTAATTCGATTGATTTCTATAGCATTTGAAAGACCGGTCTCCTGGCGTCTTGTTTCGAAATCTTGATCTTATTGCAACTCGCAAGCTGATATAACAAAAATTTTATATTTTTCAATTTTTACTGATTTTCTACAGCAGGTCCTATTTCTTTATTATTTTTTCATAATAAAAAAAAATATTGGGGATTTGTGTGAGGAATTTTAAATTTAAATTGAGAAGTTTTGGGGACAAAGCGTCCTAATTTGGGTACATGAGTCAAAAAAAAAAAAATACTGGCAACACTGGGCTCAATAATGTACTCGGCTAGCAAAACTTTTAAAATTTTCGAATTTCGAAAATGACGACACTGTCAAATTTTGTCCCAAAACTTTTTTTCGAAATCTCTCGACCTTTGATAAAATTTTCAAAATAAGGCAACACAAAATGGCAAAACTTTCGAAATTCGAAAATGGGAATTCTTTCTTCTTGGAAATGAAATCATACCCATAACAAATGAATTTGTTATGGGTATGATTTGAAAGATATGAAAGGAACGTGTTGGTCATATCATTCATCGATATTTGGATATGCGGAAGCTCTGTGCAAAATGGGTGCCCCGCGAGCTCACATTTGACCAAAAACAACAACGTGTTGATGTTTCTGAGCGGTGTTTGCAGCTGTTAACTCGTAATACACTCGAGTTTTTCCGTCGATATGTGACAATGGATGAAACATGGCTCCATCACTATACTCCTGAGTCGAATCGACAGTCGGCTGAGTGGACAGCGACCGGTGAACCGTCTCCGAAGCGTGGAAAGACTCAAAAGTCCGCTGGCAAAGTAATGGCCTCTGTTTTTTGGGATGCGCATGGAATAATTTTTATCGATTATCTTGAGAAGGGAAAACCATCAGCAGTGACTATTATATGGCGTTATTGAAGCGTTTGAAGGTCGAAATCGCGGCAAAACGGCCCCATATCAAGAAGAAAAAAGTGTTGTTCCACCAAGACAACGCACCGTGCCACAATTCATTGAGAACGATGGCAAAAATTCATAAATTGGGCTTTGAATTGCTTCCCCACCCACCGTATTCTCCAGATCTGGCCCCCAGCGACTTTTTCTTCTTCTCAGACCTCAAAAGGTGATCGCCGAAACTGAGGCCTATTTTGAGGCAAAACCGAAGGAGTACTACCAAAATGGTATCAAAAAATTGGAAAGTCATTATAATCGTTGTATCGCTCTTGAAGGAAACTATGTTGAATAATAAAAACGAATTTTGACAAAACAAGTAAGGAAGTCTAAAGTCGGACGGGGCCGATTATATTATACCCTGCACCACATTGTAGATCTAAATTTTCGATACCATATCACATCCGTCAAATGTGTTGGGTGCTATATATAAAGGTTTGTCCCAAATACATACATTTAAATATCAATCGATTTGGACAGAATGTGATAGACTTTTGCAAAATCTATAGACTCAAAATTTAAGTTGGCTAATGCATTAGGGTGGAACACAATTTTAGTAAAAAACAAGTAAGAAAAGTCTAAAGTCGGGCGGAGCCGACTATATTATACCCTGCACCCCTTTGTAGATCAAAATTTTCGATACCATATCACATCCGTCAAATGTGTTGGGTGCTTTATATAAAAGTTTGTCCCAAATAAACACATTTAAATATCGCTCGATTTTGACAGAATTTGATAGACTTTTACAAAATCTATAGACTCAAAATTTAAGTTGGCTAATGCACTAGGGTGGAACACAGTTTTAGTAAAAAACAAGTAAGGAAAGTCTAAAGTTGGGCGGGACCGACTATATTATACCCTGCACCACCTTGTATATCCACATTTTCCGATCTGGGCAAAATTTGTTAGACTTCTATAAAATCTATACACTTGGTTTATAAATTAGGCAATAAACATTAATTTCACTAATTAAGAATAAAATCAAACAATACTAACATTTTATTTCTATTTATTGTGTATGCTCTTAATTATTGATATTGGACTTATATTGCGACCTCGACTGTGATCACAAAAATGTGTTCACAGACAGACGGACGGACGGACAGACGGACATGGTTATATCGACTCAGGGACCCACCCTGAGCATTATTGCCAAAGACACCATGTGTCTATCTCGTCTCCTTCTGGGCGTTACAAACATATGCACTAACTTATAATACCCTGTTCCACAGTGTGGCGCAGGGTATAAATATGGGAAACATTTAAATCTGAAGCAATTTTAAGGAAACTTCGCAAAAGTTTTTTTTATGATTATCGCTCGATATTTATTTATTTATTAAACTTATAGTAAATATAAGAATAATAGAGAGAAAATCTAGCATTAGCTACTAAGGCTATCAGCTAAAAATTTTAGAAAACAATTTTAGATTGGAAATTTGATAGTAGATATGAAATTAAAAATTATATTTATATTATCTGCTGTTGTAGATTTTAGGATGTCCAATCCTTTATTGTCGAGTATAGTGGTGTGCGAGTGGGTGAGATGAGAACAGGTATTTCCATATTTAAGGCAGTTGTTGTTCAAGTTGACTTTCATAAGATGTTGATGCGTTGAAATAGTATGACCCATCCGTAGTCGGGAAAAAATTCGTGTTTTCGATATATATGTATTTGATGATAAGGAAAATTACAGTCCTTTTTACAAGTTTTCGACTAAGCAGAGACGATTTTAAAAGGGAAAATGCTGGTATTTTGACCATTTTTGTCGAAATCAGAAAAACATATGTATGGGAGCTATATCTAAATCTGAACCGATGTCAACCAAATTTGGCACGCATAGCTATAATGCTAATTCTACTCCCTGTGCAAAATTTCATCTAAATCGGAGTTAAAAATTGGCCTCTGTGGTCATATGAGTGTAAATCGGGTGAACGATATATATGGGAGATATATCCAAATCTGAACCGATTTCAACCAAATTTGGCACGCATAGCTATAATGCTAATTCTACTCCCTATGCAAAATTTCAACTAAATTGGAGCAAAAAATTGGCCTCTGTGGGCAAATGAGTGTAAATCGGGTGAACGATATATATGGGAGCTATATCTAAATCTGAACCGATTTGGCTGATATTTTGCAAGTTTTTCGAGACTCATAAAATATTTGGATGTACGGAATTTGAGGAAAATCGGTTGATATACACGCCAATTATGACCAGATCGGTGAAAAATATATATGGCAGCTATATCTAAATCTGAACCGATTTTTTTCCAAAATCAATAGGGATCGTCTTTGAGCCGAAACAGGACACTATACCAAATTTTAGGACAATCGGACTAAAACTGCTAGCTGTACCTTGCACACAAAAATACATCAACAGACAGACAGACGGACATTGCTAAATCGACTCAGAATTTAATTCTAAGCCGATCCATATACTAAAAGGTTGGTCTATGATTACTCCTTCTTGGCGTTACATACAAATGCACAAACTTATTATAACCTGTTCCACAATGTGGCGAAGGGTATAAAAATGTGTTTTTCTTTGTTAGACCGGGGACTTATCAGCCTACCTGTTAGCTATGGATTTTTATATTTTTCTCTCATAAATAATACATGGCAAAACTATATTATTGACATGCAGCAGTAATATTTTGGTTAATTTTAGAAATTTTTGAATCTTCTTAGAAAATTTTAACTAAACAGTATTACAAATGCTGACATCACGCCGATATCACAAAAATATGAAAATATTTTTCGACGAATTCAAATGTTGTAATTTGAAGGAAAGAATTGAAGTTCAAAATTGCAAGAATGTCTTTAGTGACATGTTTAGGTTAGGTTAGGTTAGATTAGGTTAGATTAGATTAAGTGGCAGCCCGATGTATCAGGCTCACTTAGACTATTCAGTCCATTGTGATACCACATTGGTGAACTTCTCTCTTATCACTGAGTGCTGCCCGATTCCATGTTAAGCTCAATGACAAGGGACCTCCTTTTTATAGCCGAGTCCGAAAGGCGTTCCACATTGCAGTGAAACCACTTAGAGAAGCTTTGAAACCCTCAGAAATATCACCAGCATTACTGAGGTGGGATAATCCACCGCTGAAAAACTTTTTGGTGTTCGGTCGAAGCAGTATTTGAACCCACGACCTTGTGTGTGCAAGGCGGGCATGCCAACCATTGCACCACGGTGGCAATGGTTAGCATGCCGAGTGGTGTCATCGTCATATCTTGTGTTGTTATTAAAAATTCCATTTACATATATTCCTTTTCGGATGCCATTTATTGACACTTGGAATATGATTGATTTGTTTATAAATTTTTTTCCCCGTCTTTTAGTTCATTTAACTAACGTACGCAAAAAATTATTAGAGTAAAGGAAACGTTCTCGAAACATAATAATTCCATGAACTAAAATAAAGTTAAATTGGCTTTAGTGAAATAGAGAAATCACTTTTTATACCCTCCACCATAGGATGGGGGGTATATTAACTTTGTCATTCCGTTTGTAACACATCGAAATATTGATCTAATACCCCATAAAGTATATATATTCTGGGTCGTGGTGAAATTCTGAGTCGATCTGAGCATGTCCGTCCGTCCGTCCGTCTGTTGAAATCACGCTAACTTCCGAACGAAAAAAGCTATCGACTTGAAACTTGGCACAAGTAGTTGTTATTGATGTAGGTCGGATGGTATTGGATGGGCCATATCGGTCCACTTTTACGTATAGCCCTCATATAAACGGACCCCCAAATTTGGCTTGCGAGGCCTCTAAGAGAAACAAATTTCATCCGATCCGGCTGAAATTTTGTACATGGTGTTGGTCCACATCGGTCCATAATTATATATAGCCCCCATATAAACCGATCCCCCGATTTGGCTTGCGGAGCCTCTAAGAGAAGAAAATTTCATCCGATCCGGCTGAAATTTGGTACATGGTGTTGGTATATGGTCTCTAAACACCGTGCAAAAATTGATCCACATCGGTCTATAATTATATATAGCCCCCATATAAAGCGATCCCCCGATTTGGCTTGCAGAGCCCCTAAGAGAAACAAATTTCGTCCGATCCGGCTGAAATTTGGTACATGATGTTAGTATGTGGTCTCTAATGACCATGCGAAAATTGGTCCATATCGGTCCATAATTATATATAGCCCCCAAATAAACCGATCACCAGATTTGACCTCCGGAGCCTCTTGGAAGACCAAAATTCATCTGATTCAGTTGGAATTTGATATGTGATGTTAATATATGGCCTCAAACACCCATGCAAAAATTGGTCGATATTGGTCCATAATTATATATAGGCCCCATATAAACCGATCCCCAGATTTGACCTCCGGAGCCCCTTGGAAGAGCAAAATTCATCAGATTCGGTTGAAATTTGGTACGTTATGTTAGAATATGGTATCCAACAACCATGCAGGAATTAGTTCCTATCAGTCCGTAATTATATATAGCTCCCATATAAACCGATCGCCAGATTTGACCTCCGGTGCCTTTTGGAGAAGCAAAATTCATCCGATCTGGTTGAAATTTAGTACGTGGTGGTAGTATATGATATTTAACAACCATGCCAAAAGTGATCCATATCAGTCCATAATCATTTATAGCCCCCATATAAACCGATCCCGAGATTTGGTTTTGGAGCCTCTTGGAGGAGCAAATTTCATCCGAGTGATTTGAAATTTGCGGATGACAGTCTTTCGTAGAAGTTTCTACGCATCCATGGTGGAGGGTACATAAGATTCGGCCTGGCCGAACTTACGGCCGTATATACTTGTTTTTGAGTGTTAAAGCTAAGTACCGGGTTTTGTACAAATTAGGTTTTACCCGTTTTTTAAATAAAATACTACATGAAAAATGGGAATTTCGTTCATTCAATATTCCGTTTCCTAGAATGTAATTTCAAATGACAAAATAAATAATTCTATTTTCGCCATTTAGCAATAAGTTCCCTTCCGCATAACAATTTTGTTTTCATTATCTAAAATACAAGTCCATTGTAAATCATTGTCAAAAGAATTTCGATTTAAGTGATGATGGTCTGTAAGCGACTTAACATAATCCATACATTTGTTAATAATACTCCATTAATAATTAGAATTAGAATTATTTTTGAATACAATAAATGGCTCATTTCTCATAGATATTCTTTGTGCCGTAGTCTCAGTTTACCTATTCATATTTGATAACCGGATTTTCAATAATCTCAGTTACGTTAGAGGAATGTATAAAATTTTTAATGAGTAATTATTGAACATTACACATCTAAAGAATTTGTTCTAGACAACTTGTGATCTTTAGGAGAATGTTGTCCAGAGCATTCACTTTTTCTAGTCTGAAGTTCAATAAATTCCATTGACATTGACCATTGAAATTATTAGTGTGGCCAACTCATATAGTGCGAATTTCAAAAAATGCCGGATACAAATTTGATTTACATGCGTACAACACTCCATCTGTCCGTGTCCAGGTGTGTAAGCAATTAAGTCAACTACAACATTTACCGCAATCTGACAAAATCCAACAAATAGGCTTATTAATACATAGATTGTTGATTATATTCTAGAGCAACAAGTAGTAAATGGATATTGGGGTGTTTTGAAATCAGTTGTCGAATCATAATGAAATGGGCAAATCTACACCCTCAAAAAAAAATCGCTTCTGTACACCCAGAAAAAAGTGACCACTTCTTTAAGTTAAAATGAACTCATTGTGAAGAAAGTTGAACTTCGTATAGCTCCAAAGACATTTTTATTTGTTTGAACGATGTGATTTTCGTAGAAATTAGGTAGAATGCATTCCATATATTAGTTAACATTTTCCTATATTTATGTACCACTATACTACAGAATGAAAAAATTTAACTGAATTGAATTCATATATGGAATGATTTTATTGAACTTTTTTCATTCATATGGACAAATCTTACATATTTGTGGTAAACCTTTTACTTCAAAATTAGAACTGCTTACCTTCGTTTTTAAATACAGTTTTATTTATTTATATAGGCAGTTTTTCTTCAATAAAAGACATGTTTTATTAATATATTAAATATTTATTGTCTCAGGCAACCAAATCTCGAAAATCTAGCCGATTACAATGGATCAAAATATGGCGAGTAATGCTGTAATATGAACATTACTTGAATAGAAACGAATATTGTAGAAATAAACAAGTATATACGGCCGTAAGTTCGGCCAAGCCGAATCTTATGTACCCTCCACCATGGATTGCGTAGAAACTTCTACGAAAGACTGTCATCCACAATCGAATTACTTGGGTTGTGGTATCTTAAAACTTCTTAACATCGTTTTCTAAATTGTGAATTAGTCCATACGTGGTACACAGAGAATACATATTGGTTGGGACGATCGAATTTATTGCCAACCTCCTTTTGGTAGTTGCAGCTACTATCACTTGGCTGTCACCTCCATAATTCGGTTGTGTTGATCAACCCTCGAAGTAAAGGGTGATTCTTTTGAGGTTAGGATTTTCATGCATTAGTATTTGACAGATCACGTGGGATTTCAGACATGGTGTCAAAGAGAAAGATGCTCAGTATGCTTTGACATTTCATCATGAATAGCCGAACGATCTGCCACAACGTCGAATTTTCAGTGAATGGGCCCTAGAAAAGTTGGCAGAAAATCCGCTTTTTTATCGACAAATTTTGTTCAGCGATGAGGCTCATTTCTGGTTGAATGGCTACGTAAATAAGCAAAATTGCCGCATTTGGAGTGAAGAGCAACCAGAAGCCGTTCAAGAACTGCCCATGCATCCCGAAAAATGCACTGTTTGGTGTGGTTTGTATGCTGGTGGAATCATTGGACCGTATTTTTTCAAAGATGCTGTTGGACGCAACGTTACGGTGAATGGCGATCGCTATCGTTCGATGCTAACAAACTTTTTGTTGCCAAAAATGGAAGAACTGAACTTGGTTGACATGTGGTTTCAACAAGATGGCGCTACATGCCACACAGCTCGCGATTCTATGGCCATTTTGAGGGAAAACTTCGGAGAACAATTCATCTCAAGAAATGGACCGGTAAGTTGGCCACCAAGATCGTGCGATTTGACGCCTTTAGACTATTTTTTGTGGGGCTACGTCAAGTCTAAAGTCTACAGAAATAAGCCAGCAACTATTCCAGCTTTGGAAGACAACATTTCCGAAGAAATTCGGGCTATTCCGGCCGAAATGCTCGAAAAAGTTGCCCAAAATTGGACTTTCCGAATGGACCACCTAAGACGCAGCCGCGGTCAACATTTAAATGAAATTATCTTCAAAAAGTAAATGTCATGGACCAATCTAACGTTTCAAATAAAGAACCGATGAGATTTTGCAAATTTTATGCGTTTTTTTTTAAAAAAAAAGTTATCAAGCTCTTAACAAATCACCCTTTACATATAACCGAATTATAAAAAAAATTAGTCCCTCTATCTAAATAACGCTACCCATATCAAATGTTTTAATGAGATAAGTTCAGTTTTTTAGTAAGTATTTTATTATTATTTCATTTCGTTATAGCTCCAATATATGTTGGTTTGAATGGGGGAAATATGACAATAATACACATATTTTACCCATGGGACTAAATAAGACTTGACTTGATATTTTACACAGAGAGTAGATTTCGCATTCTCCAAATCGTCTCAGATTTAAATAAAGCCTCCATATATATGTTCTTCCGATTTCAAGAAATATGGCCAGAATACCAACACTTTACACACATTTTGCTTTACTCAGATTGTAGTCATGTAATCTATACAGCGTAATTGCATACTTTCCACAGAATCGGTTAAAGTGAAGTTAGCGCTTCGGCTTCTGATTTGGTCAAAAATTGTTGGCCAAATATAGTCCAAAAACCCACGATTCATGAAATATCTTGGCGAGATTCAACGAATGGTGCAGGGTATAATATTGGTGCAGGGTATATAATTGCCGGATCCAAGCTGAATCACAATCTCCAAATTTACATGCTAGAAATGGGGTACATGGAGTTATTTTGAATTATCTAAAAAAATATATCGAGTACAAACCATTGTCCACAGGAAACATCCTCTCCTTAGATAAAAGGTTGCGATCCCATCCACGGTGAATATATGAGAAGAATCGAAATTTTTGACCCGTTTTGGTGCTTCGATTTAAAAGTTTGAAATAAAATAATTTTTTCTACTTCAAATAATTTTTATTAACGCAAATGACATTTAAAAATGTCAAAAGCCATTCGGCTGTGAATGCTATATGAAAATGTTGGCAACTACATGATAGTTAAAAAATTTCCTTACGGTTGGTCGTATCAACTAATTTGACTCAAAATTTTTCAAAGGAGGTAGATTTGGCTGCTACAACCACTTATTTTGTAGCATGGCAGAAATTCTGTTGAAAGTCTCACCAAATAGTTACAGTTACGAACAAATACGTGTAAATACAGAAAATTGGTATAAATAACCTATTTTTATTTTAGAATGTTCATTACTACAACGGAATTCCAACCACTCTCTTCTCTGTGTGTAGAGAGCCAGAATTGAAATATGGGGGTCGCTTATATGGGGGCTATATACAATTACGAACTTGATATGGACAAATTTTTCGTGATTGGGGATCGATTTATCTGAGGGCTATATATAACTATATATAACCGATATGGACCTAGTTAGGCATGGTTGTTAACGGCCATATACTAGCACAATGTACCAAATTTCATCTGACTCGGATGAAATTTGCTCCTCCATGAGGCTCTAAAACCAAATCTCGGGATCGGGGCTATATATGATTATGGACTGATATGGACCACTTTTGGCATGGCTGTTAAATATCATATACTACCACCACGTACCAAATTTCAACCAGATCGGATGAATTTTGTTTCTCCAAAAGGCACCGGAGGTCAAATCTGGGGATCGGTTTATATGGGGACTATATCTAATTATGGACTGATATGAACCAATTCCTGCATGGTTGTTGGATAACACATACTAACATCACGTACCAAATTTCAACCGAATCGGATGAATTTTGGTCTTCCAAGAGGCTCCGCAAGTCAAATCTGGTAACCGGTTTATATGGGGGCTATATATAATTATGGACCGATTTCGACCAATTTTTGCATGGTTATTAGAGACCATACACTAACACCATGTACCAAATTTCAGCCGGATCGGATGAAATTTGCTTCTCTTAGAGGCTCCGCAAGCCAAATCTGGGGATCGGTTTATATGGGAACTATATATAATTATGGACCGATTTCGACCAATTTTTGCATGGTTGTTAGAGGTCATATGCTGACACCATGTACCAAATTTCAGCCGGATCGGATCAAATTTGCTTCTCTTAAGGGCTCCGCAAGGGACTATATATAATTATGGACCGATTTTTATAGGAAATTTTTCCAAATTTTTTCCAGAATTTTATTTTTATGGAAAATTTGTTCAATTTTTTTTTATAGAAATTATTTTTATAGAAAATTTTGTCAAATCTTTATTTCTATAAAAAAAATTTGTCTAAATTTTATTTCTATAGAAAATTATGTCGACATAATTTGTATTTCTATAGAAAATTTAATTTAATTTTAATTTAACATTTAATTGCTATAGCAAATTTTATACGTCTTTGTTGGAGAGGAATATTTTGCAAAATCTACCAAAACATGAAGAAGGGGAATATAATCTACAAACGAAGCATAAAGATCCCACAAAATAGTTCAAAATTTCCTAAAATTTGCAAATTTTACCAATAATACGCCCATCTTGAACTTTGTATTCTAATTCAATTCTAAAATAAAAAATATTCCTATCATTAGTGTCTGCCTTTTATTACAAACTTAATTAGTAGAACATTTATTTTAAAACCCCTATTCGCATTTTATTAAAGAACATATATTTCATTAATGTGTTTTATTTTTGTTTTTTTCATTTTTATTACTTTTTTTTTTAAATCTATACAAAAAAAAAATTAAATTTAAGTTATTAAATAACAATAAACATACTCACTGACATCAGACATTATGGCATGAAATATTAATATACAATGACACATGTTAAATACATGATTCATAATAAATCGATTACACTGGCAAGTTTAGTAAAAATATTTGATTAAAATTACACCTAAGACTAATGACAAGCTGCGCATGAGGTAAGTTTTTTCACTGAAGCTACTGTTGAGACGTATAGTTCCTGATTTACTTTCTGGTAATCTGGACATGGCTGTGATTTGCTCTCCATTCAGTGATGGACGGTAATTCCAATCGATACGATTCGTTTTAGCGATGTGAGCGTAAACACGAGCAGATATTTTGGGTGTACGTTTGCGTTGACGATCCTTAAAATCGACATGATAAAGACCGAACTTTTCACTGTAAATAAAAAGAGAATGATAATGATTAAGTACAAAAATGAAGTTGATGGAATTCGTCAAATAAGAGGTAATTCACCAAGACATAATACTTAATACTAAGTTGATTTATGCGAAAAGAGAATTTCAACTTCCCAGCAAAAAAATTGGAAGTTGTTTCTTTTAAAGCCCATCCCAGAATCCCCCATCGAGTTTTTTCAACTTCCGATGCAGTCCTTTTGGATAAGTGCACAAACATTTCTTCTAATGCGCATCTTGGGATCCCCCAATGATTTTTTTCTACTTCCGATGTAGTCCTTGTGGACAAGTATTAGAAAGAACGCAATCAGGCTATTTTAAGTGCAAATTTTGTACAATTAAATTTTACATAAAAATAGAAAATTAATAAGAAAAACTAAAAAAAAAAATGAAATTAATAACAAGTATATACGGCCGTAAGTTCGGCCAGGCCGAAGCTTATGTACCCTCCACCATGGATTGCGTAGAAACTTCTACTGTAGACTGTCATCCACAATCGAATTACTTGGGTTGCGGGAACACTTGCCGATGGCAAGGTGTCTTAAATCTTCCTAACACCGTAATATATACCACATAGTCCATACGTGGTATATATTAAACTAAAAAAGGCCGATTAAATACGTATATAATTAAGTTTAAAGTTTCTATAGAAATAAAATTTTGACAAAATAAAATTTTGACAACATTTTCGATAGAAGTAAAGTTTGGAAAAAATTTTCTATAGAAATAAAATTTGGAAAAAAATTTCTATAGAAATAAAATTTTGATAAAATTTTCTATAGAAATATGTTTTCTATAAAAATAAAATTTTGGTAGATTATTTTTGGCTCGAGTGGAAACCATGATTATGAACCGATATGGGCCAATTTTTGTGTGATTGGGGATCATCTATATATAACTATAGACCGATACGGACCAATTTTGGCATGGTTATTAGCGGCCTTATACTAACACCACTTTGCAAATTTCAACCGGATCGGATGAATTTTGCTCCTCCAAGAGGCTCCGGAGATCAAATCTAGGGAACGGTTTATAATGGGGTCTATATATAATTATGGACCGATATGGACCAATTCTTGCGTGTTTGTTAGAGACCACATTCTAACACCATGTTCCAAATTTCAACCGGATCGGATGAATTTTGCTCCTCCAAGAGGCTCCGGATGACAAATCTGGGGATCGATTTATATGGGGGCTATATATAATTATGGGCCGATATGGACCAATTTTTGCATGGATGTTAGAGACCATATACTAACACCACGTACCAAATTTCAACCGGATCGGATGAATTTTACTCCTCTAAGAGGCTCCGGAGGTCAAATCTAGGGATCGGCTTATATAGGGGCTATATATAATTATGGACCGATATGGACCAATTTTGGCATGGTTGTTAGAGACAATATACAAACACCATGTACCAAATTTCAGCCGGATCGGATGAAATTTGCTCCTCTAAGAGGCTCCGGAGGTTAAATCTGGGGATCGATTTATATGGGGGCTGTATATATTATGGGCCGATATGGACCAATTCTTGCATGGTTGTTAGAAACCATATACCAATACCATGTACCAAATTTCAACCGGATCGGATGAATTTTGCTCCTCTAAGAGGCTCCGGAGGTCAAATCTGGGGATCGATTTATATGGGGGCTATATATAATTATCGACCGATATGGACCACTTTTGGCATGGTTGTTAGAGACTATATACTACCACCATGTACCAAATTTCAGCCGGGTCGGATGAAATTTGCTCCTCTAAGAGGCTCCGGAGGTCAAATCTGGGGATCGGTTTATATGGGGCTATATATAATTATGGGCCGATGTGGACCAATTTTTGCATGGTCATTAGAGAACATATACCAACACCATGTACCAAATTTCAGCCGGATCAGATGAAATTTGCTTCTCTTAGAGCAATCGCAAGCCAAATTTGGGGGTCCGTTTATATGGGGGCTATACGTAAAAGTGGACCGATATGGCCCATTTGCAATACCATCCGACCTACATCAATAACAACTACTTGTGCCAAGTCGACAGCTTGTTTCGTTCGGAAGTTAGCGTGATTTCAACAGACGGACGGACGGACGGACGGACATGCTCAGATCGACTCAGAATTTCACCACGACCCAGAATATATATACTTTATGGGGTCTTAGAGCAATATTTCTATGTGTTGCAAACGGAATGACAAAGTTAATATATGGGGGCTATGGTGGAGGGTATAAAAAAAGTTAAAAAAGTAAAAAAAACCATAAATTTCATCCCCGCTGGGATTTGAACTTGTGCCGTTTGACTTCTTTTGAGAAGGTTTTGCAAATTACGAAAATTTTTAATTTTTTGTTGATTTTTAATGGAAAGAATATATTTATACGGGGATCCAAACTACTTTTTTGGAAGCTCTTTTTTTGCTGGGTTGTATAATAAGACCCCATAAAGTATATATATTCTGGGTCGTGGTGAAATTCTGAGTCGATCTGAGCATGTCCGTCCGTCCGTCTGTTGAAATCACGCTAACTTCCGAACGAAACAAGCTATCGACTTGAAACTTGGCACAAGTAGTTGTTATTGATGTAGGTCGGATGGTATTGCAAATGGGCCATATCGGTCCACTTTTACGTATAGCCCCCATATAAACGGACCCCCAAATTTGGCTTGCGAGGCCTCTTTAATGTTTCTATCATGATTAAAAAGTTAATTGTATCAATTAATTTATTAATTAAAAAAATTTTCAACTTCAATTAACTTTTTAATTGGAAATATTTTGGTGATATTTTTTTCTGTGTACCAAGCCAAATCATCCGAGTGAGTTGAAATTTGGTACATTGTGCTAGTATATGGTCGTTAACAACCATGCGTAACTAGGTCCATATCGGTCTATAGTTATATATATCCCTCAGATAAATCGATTTCCAATCACACAAAAATTGGTCCATATTAAGTTCATAATTGTATATAGCCCCCATATAAGCGACCCCCATATTTCAATTCTGGCTCTCTACGTACCGTGCAAAAAGTCCATATCGATTCGTAATTATTTGTAGACTTAACTATACATAACTTTTTTGTCTAATATATACCGCGTATGGACTAACTCACAATTTAGAAAACGATGTTAAGAAGTTTTAAGATACCACAACCCAAGTACTTCGATTGTGGATGAACGTCTTTCGTAGAAGTTTCTACGGAATCCATGGTGGAGGGTACATAAGATTCGGCCTGGCCGAACTTACGGCCGTATATACTTGTTTTAATTGATATGTCTTCAATCACGAAAATGATAGTATCAATCACAGTTTTAATTGGCTATAGAAAAAATTCTTGATTAAACAATTAATTGATTTCATTAGCAAATTTCAATTATTTTTTTGATTGATGTTGATCGCAAAACTCAATTAATTTTTTAATTAAAAAGAGGAACTATTTTCAATTACTTTCTGAATTGGCTTAGAGTTTTATTTGGATTAACAATTGATTGTTTGAAATACATTTTTAATTAAAAATTTAAAAAAAATGTTCAGCACATTTTTTAACTGGCATAGTCTTCCGAATTTGATAAAAAAAAATTAATTGTATCAATTAATTTTTTAATTAAAAATTTTAAAATTTTCAATCATTGACTTAATTAACTTATTGTTTCTATCTTTATTAAAAAGTTAATTATATCAATTAATTTATTAATTGAAAATTTTTGAACTTCAATTAATTTTTAATTGAAAATATTTTGGTGATATTTTTTTTTCTGTGTGATTAAAGACATTTCAATTAAAAATAATTCTATCAATTAATTTCATGATTGAAGTCAAAAACTATTTTTTTTTGTGTTCGCTCTTCTATCCACGACTGTACACAGAAAAAAAATTCACGAAAATTTTTACAATTAAAATTGTTATTGAATTTTAACAAATATTCAATTAAAAATTTAATTGATTCAACAATTACAAAAATTAATAGTATCAATTAATGTTTTGATTGGATCAATTAATTTTTTAATTGACTTTTAATTAATTTTTTAATTGACCTTCAATTAATTTTTTAATTTATACTATCATTTCTGTGATTGAAGACATTTCAATTTAACAATTATTTGGATCAATTAATTTCCTGTTTGAATCAGAAAAAAATTTTTTTGTGAGCAGGGATGGAAAATAAAATTTGTAGGAAAGTACAAAAAAGGTCTGTTTTTGAGCGAAAAAGTACTTTTCACTAAATTTCGACAAAAATTCAAATGGAAGACTATTGTCAACAAACTTCTTTAGACTGAATTTTAAAGAAAATAACATCTTTTTTGTCAACTCCTGAATTTTAGTTTTAGTTTTATATCCTCTAAGAAAGACTACCATAGTATTGTAATCGCGGTTGCCACCGTTCAATAGAAATAACTTTTTGACAAAATTTTCTATATAAATAAAATTTTGACCAAATTTTCTTATAAATAAAATTTAGACGAAATTTTCTATAGAAATAAAATTTTGACAAAATTTTCTATAGAAATAAAATTTTAACCAAATTTTCTATAGAAATAAAGTGTTGAAAAAATTTTCTATATAAATAAAATTTTGACCAAATTTTCTATAGAAATAAAATTTTGACAAAATTTTCGATAGAAATAAAATTTTGACCAAATTTTCTATAGAAATAAAATTTTGACCAAATTATCTATAGAAATAAAATGTTGCCCAAATTTTCTATAAAAATAAAAATTTGCCCAAATTTTCTATAGAAATAAAATTTTGACAAACAATAGAATTAAATTTTGACAATATTTTCAAAAAAATTTTTTTTGACAAAAATTTCTGTAGAAAAAAAATTTTACAAAACTTTCCGAAGAAATAATTTTTTGCAAAATAATATTTTTTTGGTAAGTTTTGGTAAGATTTTCTCCAAATATTTGTATATAATTTTTGTCTCAAGTGTCGACCGTGACTGTGAGGCATAGTCTTCTAAGCCACGACCGCGACTGTGAGGTCGACACTTGAGACAAAAATAATATACAAATATTTGGAGAAAATCTTACCAAAACCTACCAAAAAAATATTATTTTGCAAAAAATTATTTCTTCAGAAAGTTTTGTCAAATTTTTTTTCTATTCTTATCTAGAATCACATGTTTTTCAACTAAAACATTCTTGAAATTCAAGAAAATCGTATTTTTGACTATGGCTTTTACAAAATCGAGATTTTCTTCCCGCATGAACTTGTCTGTTTTGCCAAATTTATAAAAGACTACATATTAGCAAATAAGTTTGTTAAAGACTTTCTCAAAATATTAAAATATTTTGTCAAAACTAGTGTACCATAAATCTGATATCGGCTCAAAAATGTCTACACAAACGTTACTAAATCATTCGCGGGGGTACTACGGTACTGACCACAGTGAAAAAGTATTGAAAAAAGTACTATAGTTCTGCATTTTCGATCCCTGCTATAGAGTCATCTAACAATACTTACGTAAAACCGGCCTTCCATTCATAACTATCCATAAGACTCCAGGCAACGTAACCTTCGATATTAGCACCATCTTCCAGGGCATCTAATACGGCACTTAGATACATGTTATAGTAGTCGACACGAGCATAGTCTTCTAAGCCACCACGATCACTCACACCATTCTCCGTTATAATTATCGTAGGATTGTTATACTCCCGCTTAATCCACATGAGCATATTGTACATACCTTTGGGGAACACCTGCAGTTAAAGTGAAATAATAATTATGTTCAGATTATAGAATATATCTAAATAAATTTGATTTTATCGGTGCATACAATGTGGGGAGTACCACTAATAATTCTGTTTGGTGTATTTCCATGAAGTTTAAAACAATTAAACATTGTCCCTACGAGAAAACGCGGCATTGCTAACACTGATGCATGTACGACAGAGTACACTAACTAATTGGCGTTTATCAACCAAAAGAAAGCCAACTGGGAAGGCTTCAGAGAATATACAGATCGATGCTTCAGTGAACACCCGTCTCCTCTCATGTTCATGTTGCCCAGAGGGTTTTCCGGGACATCATCAACGACTGAAGTCCCGCTACGGGACTTCAGTCACATTTGGCGACGTGACTGATCCGAGGAAATGCGCTAGATTCTTCAACCGACAGTTTGTCGAGCATCCCGATAGTGATAGAGCGAAAAGGAGAGCCACTCGTCGCATACAAGACACTTGAGGCACTACTCCTCTCCAGCCTTGTGGAGAATTTTCCAGCTGCCCACCATCAACATGCAATCCGTAAGGTACATAGCACGACGACAGCCTTGCATGCCATTTTGACACATATTAATATGGGACTCAATCAGCCCAAGCCATGTCATAGGACAGTTCTCGTGGCGCTTAACCTATCGAAGGCATTCGATACGGTCAACCATGCCATACTATTCGAGGACATCGAAAATACGTCCCTACCGACAGGAACCAAGCGTTGGGTTCTGAATTATGTTATCTCTGCGGACGCCAGTCGTACGTGGAATTCAGGGACAAGAAGTCAAAACCCCGTGGAGTTAAACAGAGAGTTCCCCAGGGTGGGGTGATCTCTCCAGCACTGTTTAATCTCTACCAGTCCTCAAGTCCACCACCTCCTGAAGGCGTCGAGATTATATGATATGCGGACGACTGTACAATCATGGCATCCGGGCCCATTGTTGATGACATATGCGATCGTTTAAACGTCAACATTGCTGATCTTACCAGTTATTTCACTGATAGAAATTTGAGGATATCTGCCACCAAATCCTCAGCCACACTGTTCACTATATGGACGGCGGAAATACGTAGGCAGTTGAATGTTACAGTCGATGGCGAAATAATTCCGATAGTAAACTACCCCAAGATACTCGGTGTCAGATTCGACAGCCTTTTTGAGTCGTCTGCCCATGCCACTGTAACAAGCTCCGCTGTCCTCAAGTCACTTGCCGGCAGCACTTGGTGAGCAGGCAAAGACACTTTTTTGACTACTTATAAGGCAATTGGCCGGTAAACTATGCAGCGCCAGTGTGGGCACCTCAAACGAGCCGCACGCACTGGAATAACATACAGAACTGTCAGAACGTTGCCCTTAGAACTGCGACGGGATGTCTCCGTAGTACACCCCTGGATCACCTTTATGCGGAGACGAAGATCATCCCAGTGCGTAGATAAAATTATATGTTGTCGAAGTTGTACCTTCTGGGTTGCTATCGCAGTAGACATCCAAATCGCCATCTTGTGGATAGGCAACCGCCACGCAGGAATGTAAGGGTTGATCTTCATCTTCTAGAGCGCGAGATCCAGCGTTACAAAAGTGAGCCTCTAGATCAGGCAGCATATCAGACAGGTCTGAACAGCACTCATGAGGATAATGTAGCTGAAGTGGTGAGAAGCTATAGGTTAATCCGGTTCTCGGAATAGCACCGGAGGAAAGAGACCTCCCGCGGCAGACCAGGGTAGTTTTGGCCCAGCTAAAATCAGGCAAGTGCAGCCGTCTCAATTCCTACCTATCAGTGATTCATAGCAGCGTAGCTGACGTGTGTCCCACCAAGGGCCACATGACACTCATCACCTTTTCGCTTACCCAGCTAAAGTGGTGAGAGGCTATAGGTTAGTTTTGGCCCAGCTAAAATCAGGCAAGTGCAGCCGCCTCAATTCCTACCTATCAGTGATTCATAACAGCGTAGCTGACGTATGACCCACCAAGGGCCACATGACACTCATCACCTTTTCGCTTACCCAGCTAAACCTACCTGACTCACCATCAGATCAATCGGGACGCACCCCGTTCTTGTCGCAGAGTTCCTAAAGGGTGATACGGTCAAAATTTGGTCAAGGGAAAACGCGTGTAAATCGGAGAAATCGTTTATTTAAAAATCAAATTAAATTTCTTTTTCAAGTTCAATTAGTATAAAATTCAGGAAAAATATTCAGTTAGGCTTTCGCTTTTTCAAATCCGAATTGCCGGGCCTCACGCTTGACACCTGCCATCAGATTTTGTACAGCCACCTTGTCCACCTTCTTCGCCGCAGAAAGCCAGTTTGCCTTGAACTGCTGCTCGTCCTTAGCAGTTTTTTTGGTCTTCTTTAGGTTCCGCTTGACAATAGCCCAGTATTTCTCAATTGGGCGGAGCTCTGGCGTGTTGGGAGGGTTCTTGTCCTTGGGAACCACCTGCACGTTGTTGGCGGCGTACCACTCCATGGCCTTTTTACCGTAATGGCAAGATGCCAAATCCGGCCAAAACAGTACGGAACAACCTTGTTTCTTCAGGAAAGGCAACAGACGTTTATTCAAACACTCTTTCACGTAAATTTCTTGGTTGACAGTCCCGGAAGCTATGAAAATGCTGCTTGTCAAGCCACAGGTACTGATGGCTTGCCAATATAGCTATTTCTTTGCAAACTTTGACAGTTTTATGTGCTTGAAAATATCTGCTACCTTTCCCCTTCCTTTTGCCGTATAAAACTCCTGTCCCGGAAGCTGCTTGTAGTCGGCTTTGATGTAGGTTTCGTCGTCCATTACCACGCAGTCAAACTTCGTCAGCATCGTCGTGTACAGCCTCCGGGATAGCGCTTTGGCCGTCGTATTTTGTTTATCATCGCGACTTGGAGTCACTACCTTCTTGTAAGTCGATAGTCCGGCTCGTTTTTTGGCTCGATGCACGATTGTAGACGATACACCCAGCATATTTGCGGCATCTCGGAGAGAGAGAGGTTAGGGTTTCGACGAGGAAGCCACCGTGGTGCAATGGTTAGCATGCCCGCCTTGCACACACAAGGTCGTGGGTTCAATTCCTGCTTCGACCGAACACCAAAAAGTTTTTCAGCGGTGGATTATCCCACCTCAGTAATGCTGGTGATATTTCTGAGGGTTTCAAAGCTTCTCTAAGTGGTTTCACTGCAAGGTGGAACGCCGTTCGGACTCGGCTATAAAAAGGAGGTCCCTTGTCATTGAGCTTAACATGGAATCGGGCAGCACTCAGTGATAAGAGAGAAGTTCACCACTGTGGTATCACAATGGACTGAATAGTCTAAGTGAGCCTGATACATCGGGCTGCCACATAACCTAACCTAACTAACCTAGGGTTTCGCTTGAAACTACCGGCAACTCTCTTTGTCGTCTCAGCGGCTTCCGGTTTTCGATTTCCTCCCCATCCAGACTTCCTGGCTGTCGACAAACGTTCCCCAAACACTTTAATTACATTTGTAAAGGTTGATTTGGCAACTTTTAGCGATTTTGCCAGCTTTGCGTGCGAGTAGCTCGGATTTTCGCGATGCGCGAGCAAAATGTTGATACGCTGCTCTTCTTGCTTGGACGGCATTTTGACAACTGAAGAGTGAATTCCAAAATCACAATAGGAGCAACATTCTACATACACACACCTTCAAAATGAGGGGTGTTCAGGTTTTTTAAATGCAAAATTGAAAGAAATACGTCAAGTTTATATTGACCAGATTTTGACCGTATCACCCTTTAGATCTGGACACCAGTTGAAGTACCAAATCATAGAACTAACTCCATTATTACGAACAATCTTTGTTGTTGAGATTTCATCAAGATTTAACATGAATATGTTTGTTTTTATACCCTCCACCATATTAACTTTGTCATTCCGTTTGTAACACATCGAAATGTTGGCCTAAGACCCCATAAAGTAAAGGGTGTATAAATTGTAAGGGCCGATGTTGAATGTGAACCACACCTAAACGCCAAGTTTTTTGCCAAATTTTATTTGACATTTCTCTATTTCAGAGTTACTCAATTTGAACCATGGAGAGATACACAATCCAACAACGTGTTAAATGGCTCCAAGAAATGGCAACAGTGGATGATCAATTTTCAAAGAAAATCATCTTCAGTGATGAGGCACATTTTCACCTCAGTGGATTCGTCAATAAACAGAATTGCCGCATTTGGGCGAATGAGAATCCAAGAGTGAAATTAGAAAATTAGAGTAATTTTTACAACTTTTCGACTAAGCAGTGGCGATTTTAAAAGGAAAATGTTGATATTTTGACCATTTTTGTCGAAATAAGAAAAACATATATATGGGAGCTATATCTAAATCTGAACCGATTTCAATCAAATTTGGCACGCATAGCAACACTGCTAATTCTACTCCCTGTGCAAAATGTCAACTAAATCGGAGTTAAAAATTGGCCTCTGTGGTCATATGAGTATAAATCGTGCGAAAGCTATATATGGGAGCTATATCTAAATCTGAACCGATTTCAACCAAATTTGGCACGCATAGCAACAATGCTAATTCTACTCCCTATGCAAAATTTCAACTAAATCGGAGTTAAAAATTGGCCTCTGTGGTCATATGAGTGTAAATCGGGCGTAAGCTATATATGGGAGATATATCTAAATCTGAACCGATTTCAACCAAATTTGGCACGCATAGCTACAATGCTAATTCTACTCCCTGTGCAAAATTTCAACTAAATCGGAGCAAAAAATTGGCCTCTGTGGTCATATGAGTGTAAATCGGCCGAAAGCTATATATTGGAGCTATATCTAAATCTGAACCGATTTCAACCAAATTTGGCACGCATAGCTACAATGCTAGTTCTACTCCCTGTGCAAAATTTCAACTAAATGGGAGTTAAAAATTGGCCTCTTTGGTCATATGAGTGTAAATCGGGCGAAAGCTATATATGGGAGCTATATCTAAATCTGAACCGATTTCAAACAAATTTGGCACACTTGACTACAGTACTTATTGTTCTTCTTGTGCAAAATTTTAAGCAAATTAGGGTAAAACTCTGGCTTCTGGGACCATATAAGTCCATATCGGGCGAAATATATATATGGGAGCTATATCTAAATCTGAACCGATTTCTTCCAAAATCAATAGGGATCTATTCTGTGCCAAATTTGAAGTCGATTGGACTAAAACTGCGACCTAGACTCTGATTACAAAAATGTGTTCACGGACAGACGGACATGGCTATATCGACTCAGGAGCCCACCCTGAGCATTTTTGCCAAAGACACCATGTGTCTATCTCGTTTCCTTCTGGGTGTTGCAAACATATGCACTAACTTATAATACCCTGTTCCACAGTGTGGAGCAGGGTATAATAAAATTACAACAATTTCCTAAATAGTTTGTGTTTTTTTTTTTCAAAATCAACATCGGCCCTTGACATTTTAACCACCCTTTAGTCACTGTTGATGGTTTTTCACCTTCTCACCAAAAAACAGAGGCCATTACTTTGCCAGCGGACTTTTGAGTCTTTCCACGCTTCGGAGACGGTTCACCGGCCGCTGTCCACTCAGCCGACTGTCGATTGGACTCAGGAGTGTAGTGATGGAGCCAAGTTTCATCCATTGTCACATATCGACGGAAAAACTCGGGTGTATTACGAGTTAACAGCTGCAAACACCGCTCAGAATCATCAACACGTTGTTGTTTTTGGTCAAATGCGGCACCCATTTTGCACAGAGCTTCCGCATATACAAATATTGATGAATGATGTGACCAACACGTTCCTTTGATATCTTTAACGCCTCTGCTATCTCGATCAACTTCATTTTACGGTCATTCAAAATCATTTTGTGGATTTTTTTGATGTTTTCGTCGGTAACCACCTCTTTCGGGCGTCCACTACGTTCACCGTCTTCCTGGGGCAGAGTCCGGAAACTCATTATCAAGCCAAGTTTTTGCTTCCACCGTATTTTTTCCCCTTTAGAAAACAGTATTTTATCAAAACACGAAATTCCTTTTTTTCCATTTTTTCACAATAACAAAAGTTGCTTCACAAAAGACGCTCTATCTCACAAACTAATTGACTTACAGACGTCAAATTTTGACACGAATCATTTGAAGGTTGGTACTATATACAAATAATATGCATTTAATACTAGCGACGCCATCTGTGTTTCAGACCGGGGACTTATCAGCCAACCTGTTAGACTGAGTAGTCAAAGTGAGCCTTAAATTACGTATTGCCACTTTACTTAACCTATTTAACTTAATAGTGTTTAAATCATATTTAATTGTTAGTTTATTGAAGTATAAATGGATTCCACTTGCTCGATTAGTTGGAATTTTAATCATGAATAGTTCATAGTAATTGTGTTGATATTTAGATGTCACTAATCGCAGTACAATATTTTAACTTTTTTTATTAAGTCAACAAGCAATTTAGGTATTATTATTAATTATTAGTTTATGAATTGTTCCTAATTGACTTACAGATTTTTTTTTTTTTAAATATAAATGATAGTCATTTGATAGCTTACAAGATAGAATAGGTGGGAAAATTGTTTCGAACAACTACGAATAGCACGTGCAAATAAAGCTGACTAATGACCACGATGCTTAGTACTTGGAAAAAAAAAATATTTGTTCTTCTCCGAAATGAAAATTTAAATAAAGGTAGTAAATATCTCTAATTATACAATTATTTTTCGAGCTTTATGGACAGATATAGATTAAGGAACATGGTTAATAGAGCCATTGAAAAGAAAACGCCAGATACAAATCTATACACGCCTGGACTGTACATGTTTCGGTTCGGGCGAATGAACCTTTCCACAGCCTTTAGTATAGATCTGGCTGGGAGAGATAACTCAATTTTGGGCCCTTTATGCTAACTCATTATGGAGAAAACATTTGGGAAATTTCCTCTTACAAATTGAATCATCTTTTCTCCCACTGTACATCATCTTTTCATATAACTTACAAGTCCCTTAATCTTATTTTTATTTCGTTTTGTTACATACACACAGAAAAATTTCACGAAAATTTTTCCAATTAAAATTTTAATTGAGTTTTAAAAAATATTCAATTAAAAATTTAATTGATTCAACAATTTTTTTAATTGAAACAAAAAATCAATCACAAAAATAATAGTATCAATTAATTTTTTAATTGACCTTCAATTAACTTTTGAATTGACATTCAATTAATTTTTTAATTGATACTATCATTTCTGTGATTGAAGACAATTCAATTAAAAATTAATTGGATCAATTAATTTCGTGATTGAATCAGAAAATTTTTTTTTGTGTGTAGTAATGCAACAACACGAAATTTATTTTTAGAAAGCTAATTTGTTAGAATTCACCTAAGTGGTGAACAGTCGAACAAGGTAGTAAATATCTTTTTTTTATACCCTCCACCATACACACAATTTTTTTTTTTTGATTTATTCACGAAATTAATTCATCCAATTAATTTTATAATTGAAACATCTTCAATCACGAAAATGATAGTATCAATCATAGTTTTAATTGGAAATTAAAAAAATACTTGATTAACAAATTTATTGATGTCATTCGAAAATTTCAATTAATTATACCCTCCACCATAGGATGGGGGTATATTAACTTTGTCATTCCGTTTGTAACACATCGAAATATTGCTCTAAGACCCCATAAAGTATATATATTCTGGGTCGTGGTGAAATTCTGAGTCGATCTAAGCATGTCCGTCCGTCTGTCCGTCCGTCCGTCTGTCCGTCTGTCCGGCTGTCCGTCCGTCTGTGGAAATCACGCTAACTTCCGAACGAAACAAGCTATCGACTTGAAACTTGGCACAAGTAGTTGTTATTGATGTAGGTCGGATGGTATTGAAAATGGGCCATATCGGACCACGTTTACGTATAGCCCCCATATAAACCGATCCCCAAATTTGGCTTGGGGAGCCTCCCGGAGCAGCAAAATTCATCCGATCCGGTTGAAATTTTGTAAGTGGTCTTAGTATACGGTCTCTAACAACCATGCAAAAATTGGTCCATATCGGTCCATAAATATATATAGCCCCCATATAAACCGATCCCCAGATTTGACCTCCGGAGACTTTTGGAGGGGCAAAATTCATCCGATCCGGTTGAAATTTGGTACCTGATGTTAGTATACGGCCTCTAACAACCATGCAAAAATTGGTCCATATCGGTCCATAATTATATATAGCTCCCATATAAACCGATTCCCAGATTTGACCACCGGAGCCTCTTGGAGGAGCAAAATTCATCCGATCCGGTTGAAATTTAGTACGTGGTCTTAGTATACGGTTTTTAACAACCATGCAAAAATTGGTCCATATCGGTCCGTAATTATATATAGCCCCCATATAAACCGATCCCCAGATTTGACCTCCGGAGCCTCTTGGAGGGGCAAAATTCATCCGATCCGGTTGAAATTTGGTACCTGATGTTAGTTTACGGCCTCTAATAACTATGCAAAAATTGGTCCATATCGGTCCATAATTATATATAGCCCCCATATAAACCGATCCCCAGATTTGACCTCCGGAGCCTCTTGGAAGAGCAAAATTCATCCGATCCAGTTGAAATTTGGTACATGGTGTTAGTATATGGTCTCTAACAACCATGCAAAAATTGGTCCATATCGGTCCATAATTATATATAGTTCCCATATAAACCGTCCCCAGATTTGACGTCCGGAACCTCTTGGAGTAGCAAAAGTCATCCGATACGGTTGAAATTTGGTACATTTTGTCAATATATGGCCTCTAACAGCCATGTAAAAATTGGTCCATATCGGTCTTTAGTTATATATAGCCTATGACTTATTACACAAAAATTGGTCCATATCGCCAAAAACAATCTACCAAAACTTTATTTCCATAGAAAATTTTGTCAAATTTTATTACTTTAGAAAGTTTTGTCAAAATTTCATTTCTATAGAAAGTTTTGTCAAAAGTTTATTTCTATACAAATGTTTGTCAAAATTGTATTTCCATAGAAAATTTTGTCAAAATTTTATTTCTATAGAAAATTTTGTAATCTACCAAAACTTTATTTCCATAGAAAATTTTGTCAAATTTTATTACTATAGAAAGTTTTGTTAAAATTTCATTTCTATAGAAAGTTTTATCAAAAGTTTATTTCTATAGAAATGTTTGTCAAAATTTAATTTCTATAGAAAATTTTGTAAAAAATTTATTTCTGCAGAAAATTTTGTCAACATTTTATTTCTATACAAAATTTTGTCAAAATTTCATTTCTATACAAAATTTTGTCAACATTTTATTTCTATAGAAATTTTTGTCAAAATTGTATTGCTATTGAAAATTTTGTCAACATTTTACTTCCATAGAAAATTTTGTCAACATTTTATTTCTATAGAAAATGTTGTCAAGTTTTTATTTCTATAGAAAATTTTGTCAAATTTTTATTTCTATAGAAAATTTTGTCAAAATTTTATTTCTATAGAAAATTTTGTCAAGGTTTCATTTCTATACAAAATTTTGTCAAAATTTTATTTCTATAGAAAATTTTGTCAAGGTTTCATTTCTATACAAAATTTTGTCAAAATTTTATTTCTATAGAAAATTTTGTCAAACTAGATTATATACGTATTTAATCGGCCTTTTTTTGTTTAATATATACCCCGTATGGGCTAACTTACAATTTAGAAGACAGTGTTAAAAAGTTTTACGAGTAATTCGATTGTGGATGACAGCCTTTAGTAGAAGTTCCTACGCAATCCATGGTGGAGGGTACATAAGATTCGGCCTGGCCGAACTTACGGCCGTATATACTTGTTTTTTAATTGATTCAATTAAAATTTTAATTGATGTTGAATGCAAAACTCAATTAATCTTTTCATTAAAAACGTAACTATTTTCAATTACTTTCTTAACTGACTTACGACCATTTTTGTGTAGCTCCGTTAGTCTGTCAGTTAACAGAAATTAAATTGCAAATATCTTCTCTCCGGTTAACATTAACTGAAAAAATTGTCAGCAGTTAAGTTCCTAACTGACATATGGAATATACACAGAAAAAAATTTCACGAAAAATTTTCCAATTAAAATTTTAATTGAGTTTTAAAAAATTGTCAATTAAAAATTTAATTGAGTCAACAAATTTGTTAATTGAAATAAAAATCAATCACACAAATTAATAGTATCAATTAAATATTTAATTGGATCAATTAATTTTTTAATTGACTGTCAATTATTTTTTTTGATTGATACTATCATTTCTGTGATTGAAGACATTTCAATTAAAAAATTAATTGGATCAATTAATTTCGTGATTGAATCAGAAAAATTTTTTTTGTGTGTATACACAATATGACAGATGTGTTCATAGTGCGGTTAAAAAATTCGTTAACTAACGTAGCACTAACGGAGCTTTATGTTATGAAACTGGGGGTTAGTGGTTTTAGTTTGATTTAAAAATTGATTGTTTGAAATAAATTTTTAGTTAAGAATTAAAAACAAGTATAAACGGCCGTAAGTTCGGCCAGGCCGAAGCTTATGTACCCTCCACCATGTATTGCGTAGAAACTTCTACTGAAGACTGTCATCCACAATCGAATTACTTGGGTTGCGGTAACACTTGCCGATGGCAAGGTATCTTAAAACTTCCTAACACCGTCTTCTAAATTACAAGGTAGTCCATACGTAGTATATATTAAACTAAAAGAGGCCGATTAAATACGTGTATAATTAAGTTGAAAGTTTCTATAGAAGTAAAATTTTGACAAAATTTTCTATAAAAAATAAAATTTTGACAAAATTTTCTATAGAAATAACATTTTGACAATGTTATCCGTAAAAATAAAATTTTGGTAGATTATTTTTGGCTCGAGTGGCAACCATGAATATGAACCGATATGGACCAATTTTTGTGTGATTGGGGATCGGCTATATATACCTATAGACCGATATGGACCAATTTTGGCATGTATATAAGCGGCCTTATACTAACACCACGTTGCAAATTTCAACCGGATCGGATGAATTTTGCTCCTCCAAGAGGCTCCGGAGATCACATCTGGGGAACGGTTTATATGGGGGTTATATATAATTATGGACCGATATGGACCAATTCTTGCGTGTTTGTTAGAGACCACATTCTAACACCATGTTCCAAATTTCAACCGGATCGAATGAATTTTGCTCCTCCAAGAGGCTCCGGAGGACAAATCTGGAAATCGATTTATATGGGGGCTATATATAATTATGGACCGATATGGACCAATTTTTGCATGGTCATTAGAGAACTTATACCAACACCATGTAACAAATTTCAGCCGTATCGGATGAAATTTGTTTCTCCTAGAGGCTCCGCAAGCCAAATCGGGGGATCGGTTTATATGGGGGCTATATATAATTATGGACCGATGTGGACCAATTTTTGCATGGTCATTAGATAACATATACCAATACCATGTACCAAATTTCAGCCGGATCGGATGAAATTTGTTTCTCTTAGAGGCTCCGCAAGCCAAATCGGGGGATCGGTTTATATGGGGGCTATATATAATTATGGACCGATATGCACCAATTTGTGCATGGTCATTAGAGAACATATACCAACACCATGTACCAAATTTCAGCTGGATCGGATGAAATTTGCTTCTCTTAGAGCAATCGCAAGCCAAATTTGCAGTCCGTTTATATGGGGGCTATACGTAAAAGTGGACCGATATATCCCATTTGCAATACCATCCGACCTACATCAATAACAACTACTTGTGCCAAGTTTCAAGTCGATAGCTTGTTTCGTTCGGAAGTTAGCGTGATTTCAACAGACGGACGGACTTTTAAGTGACTTAGTATTCCGAGTTTAATTAAAAAGTTAATTGCATCAATTAATTTTTTAATAAAAAATGTTTAAATTTTCAATCATTGACTTAATTAACTAAAAGTTTCTATCTTGATTAAAAAGTTAATTGTATCAATTAATTTTTTAGTTAAAAATTTTTTACATTTTCAATCATTGACTTAATTAACTTATCTGTTGAAATCACGCTAACTTCCGAACGAAATAAGCTATCGACATGAAATTTGGAACAAGTAGTTGTTATTGAAGTCGGATGGTATTGCCAATGGGCCATATCGGACCTATTTAACGTATAGTCCCCCATATAAACCGACCCCCAGGTTTGTCTTGCGTAGCCTCTTGGAGGAGCAAAATTCATCCGATGCGATTGATACGGATCCGATACGTGGTGTTAGTATATGGTCTCTAACAACCACGCAAAAATTGGTCCATATCGGTCCATAATTATGTATAGCCCCCATATAAACCGATCCCAGATTTGACCTTCGTATCTTTCGTAGCCTTTTGGAGCATCAAATTTCATCCGATCCGGGTGAAATTCGGTACTTGGTATTTGTATATGGCCTGTAACATCCATGCACATTTTGGCCAAACAGTCAGCTGCAACAACGGCTGTGCGGTTGCGCGAGCTATCGCTGTGGTCGGAAAAAAGTTACGGTCACAATTCGGTTCTCAAAATAATGCCAGATGTGCCTAACGTAGTGGATTACACCTTGGCTAGTCCACTTTTCGACAAAAAGTTTGAGACTCTAATCCCCAACAGTGAGGCGTGGTGCACACAGACCCCGGGGAATAAAGAATATATAGATTTCTACACTGATGGCTCCAAATTGGATGGACAATTGGGTTTCGAAGTATATTCTAATGATCTGGAACTTCGAATAGCGAAAAGATTACCTGATCACTGTAGTGTTTTTCAATCTGAAATATTAGCAATAAGAGAAGTGGTGAATTGGCTGAGAAGTAATGTTCCAAAAAATGTGGGCATTAATATATACTCAGACAGTCAACCTGCAATAAAATCCTTGGACTCTGTGTTCCTCAACTCGAAAACGGCCATCGACTGCCGCAAATCTCTCAATGAGATGACTGATCAGTACAATATTCACCTAATATGGGTGCCTGGCCATTGTAACATACCGGGGAACTGCGAAGCGGATGAGTTGGCAAGGCTAGGGACTACCTTACATATTCCAGGGGAACTAGAATCTGTTGGTATGCCCCTGGCTAACTGCAAGTTCATGCTGCGTGAAAAGGCTGTTATGATGGCAAATGTTCGATGGGAGAATTGCAAGGGTTGTAACGACACCAAGGTAATATGGCCCCATTTAAACTTAAACTGCACACTAGATATGCTAGTGTTCTCGATACGTCACTCCTGATATCTGCTATAACGGGTCGCTGCCTGATAGGCGATTTTGCAAAAACTATAGGCCCGAAGTATAATGGCTATTGTATGAGCTGTCATGATGCGGAGGAAAAGGAATCAATTAAACACCTCTTGTGTGAGTCTCCTGCATTTTGTGTAAAGCGCAAGCAACTTTTAGGAGCATATAGCTTTAGATTACTGGCGGATCTGGAAAACGTTAACTTAAGCAGTCTGCTAATGTTTTTGGGACAATCTGGTTGGTTCAAAAAAGAAAAATAATCAAGAAGGTTCAGCGGTTAAAACTAGAAGTGCCCATATGTAATAGGTACTTTTAGTTAATGTGGTATCACAATGGACTGAATAGTCTAAGTGAGTCTAAATCTTAATCGGGCTGCCACTTTAACCCAACCTAACATCCATGCAAAAATAATTATATATATAGCCCCCATATAAGCCGATACCCAGATTTGACCTCCGGCAACTCTTGAAGGAGCAGATTTCTCCCGATGCGGTTGAAATTAGGCACATGGTGTTTATATATGGCCTCTAACATTCATGCAAAAATTTGTCTAAATAGTTATATATAGCCCCCATATAAATCGATCCCCAGATTAGACGTCCGGAGCCTTTTGGAGGAGTAAATTGCATCCGATACGGTTGTGAAAGGATATGGCCGCTAACAACCTTGCCAGACAAACCGACCCCCAATCACACAAAAATTGGTCCATATCAGTTCATAATTGTATATAACCCCCACATAAAGCGAACCCCGTAATTCACTTCTGGCTCAACACGTAGCCAGAGCCAGGTGTTGAGCATCCCGAGAGTGATAGAGCGTAAAGGAGAGCCACTCGTCGCATACGTGGTCTCTGAGCCGACGACACACCACAATTTACCGCAGCCGAAGTTACCAATGTCATCAACAGCGCGAAACTATCTAAGGCGCTGGGCCCCGACGAAATTTCAATGCTAATGCTGAAGCATCTGGGAATACTGGGAGTTGAGTACCTGACCAGACTCCTCAATTTGTCCTTGGAATCACTCATTATACCCGATGTCTGGAAGATGGGAAGAGTGATTCCACTACTGAAGCCAGGCAAAGATTCGAGTAAAGGTGAATCTTACAGACCGATAACCCTTCTCTCGCCAGTAGCCAAGACACTTGAGGCACTACTCCTCACCAGCCTTGTGGAGAATTTTCAAGCTGCCCACCATCAACATGGATTCCGAAAGGTACACAGTATGACGACGGCCTTACATGCCATTTCGACACATACTTAATCAGCCCAAGCCGTGTCATAGGACGGTCCTCGTGGCGCTTGACCTATCGAAAGCGTTCTATACGGTCAACCATGCCACATTACTCGAGGACATCGGGAACACGTCCCTACCGGCAGGAACGAAGCGTTGGGTTGTGAATTATATGTGTGGACGCCTGTCGTACGTGGAATTCAGGGACAAGAAGTCAAAACCCCGTTGAGTTAAACAGGCAGTTTCCCAGGGCGGGGTGATATCTCCGGCACTGTTTAACCTCTACCTGTCCTCGATTCCACCCCCTCCTGACGGCGTCGAGATTGTGTCTTATGCGGACGATTGCACAATCATGGCATCCGGGCCCATTGTTGACGACATTTGCGATCGATTAAATGTCTACCTCGCTGATCTTACCAGTTATTTCACAGCAAGAAATTTGAGGATATCTCCCACCAAATCCTCAGCCACACTATTCACTACATGGACGGCGGAAGTACACATGCAGTTGAATGTCAGAGTCGATGGCGAAACAATTCCGACAACAAATTACCCCAAGATACTCGGAGTCACATTCGACAGCCTTTATAAGTCGTCCGCCCATGCCACTGCAATTTGTGATAAGCTCCGCGGTAGAAACAAGGTCCTCAAATCGCTTGCCGGCAGCACTTGGGGTGCGGACAAAGAAACCTTGTTAACTACATATATAAGGCAATTGGCCGGTCAGTGGTAAACTATGCAGCGCCAGTATGGACACCTCAAACGAGCGATACGCAGTGGAATAACATACAGACCTGTCAGAACGCTGCCCTTAGAACCGCAACAGGATGTCTCCGCAGTACACCCCTGGATCACCTTTATGCGGAGACCAAGATCATGCCAGTGCGTCGACACAACTACATGTTGTCAAAGCAGTACCTCTTGAGTTGCTATCGAAGTTGTCATCCGAATCACCATCTTGTGGATAGACAATCTCCACCCAGGAATGTAAGAGTTGATCTTCACCTTCTAGAGCCAGAGATCCAGCGTTACAAACGAGAGCCTCTAGATCAGGCAGCATACCAGACAGGTCTGAACAGGATTCATGAGGATACTGTAGCTGAAGCGGTGAGAAGCTACAAGGTTAATCCTGTTCTCGGAGTCCGACCGCCGCCCATTGCACCGGAGGAGAGAGACCTCCCACGGCAGACAAGGGTAGTTTTGGCCCAACTAAGATCAGGCAAGTGCAGCCGCCTCAATTCATACTTATCAGTGATTGATAGCAGCGTAGCTGACGTGTGTCCCATATGTAATCAAGGGCCACATGACACTCGTCACCTTTTTGCTTGCCCAGCTAAGCCTACCCGTCTCACTACCAGATCACTCTGGACACACCCCATCCTTGTCGCAGAGTTCCTTGATCTGGCTACCAGCTGAACTACACAAGCATGGTGGAAGGTACATAAGATTCGACCTGGCCGAATTTACGGCCGTATATACTTGTTTATTCAATTTTTTTACGTTTGGCAAATCAACTCTATTGAAAAAAGAGAAAAAGAATTTTACCTGAAATTCCACTTACCTTTAACCACACAGAGCCAGATCCAGTCCAATTGGGGTCCTGTGTTTCCACAACACCCATATCATGATTGAATGATGGTATGCGGAATTTAGCAGTATTATTGTGATCATTACTCGTCACCAACATAGAAGTGTAGCTATTAATGCCAAAGAAATCCGATGTGCCGCGTATTCTTTGTATTTCTTCTTTGGTAAATTCTGGTAAACGTGATCGTGTGAATCCTTGTTGTCTGCTTAGGCTATGAATTCGATCAATCATTACGGCGGGATAATTTCCATGCGTCGAGAAAATGGGATGAGCAAACCAGCCGAGCTGCAAATGATAGGAATGGGCAAGTGATCAGAGTCCATTTTTTTCTCTTTATCACGGATCTAGTTCTGAGATATTCTCTTAAAGAATTTTATACATGCCTATAAATTAGGCTGTCCATTACATCTCTGTTCGTATCTTTTTGTTCACTCTCTTTTTTTGGTGCCGTATTTTTATGTCCAACAGTGCTCTTTATGTACTCTATTTCAAAAAAAAAATCCTAGATTGATGGAATTTTATTTATTTAGTAGGAATTCGCCACAATTGTTCCCCAATAATTGTTTACTAGGTTAAATCTGTTGACAAATTAAAGGCCGGAACGCGATTGCGACGTTTCGAAGTACGGCGTAAAAATTATAAATAGATGTAATTGAACGTACGACGTAAATACGCCAATACGTTGTCGTCGTCAATTTATTTTGTTTATTTTTTAAGAAAATGTGATTCTTTTATACCCTCCATCATAGGATGGGGGTATATTAACTTTGTCATTCCGTTTGTAACACATCGAAATATTGCTCTAAGACCCCATAAAGTATATATATTCTGGGTCGTGGTGAAATTCTGAGTCGATCTAAGCATGTCCGTCCGTCCGTCTGTTGAAATCACGCTAACTTCCGAACGAAACAAGCTATCGACTTGAAACTTTGCACAAGTAGTTGTTATCGATGTAGGTCGGATGATATTGAAAATGGGCCATATCGGTCCACTTTTACGTATAGCCCCCATATAAAGGGACCCTCAGATTTGGCTTGTGGAGCCTCTAACAGAAGCATATTTCATCCGATTCGGCTGAAATTTGGTATATGGTGTTGGTATATGGTCTCTAACAACCATGCAAAAATTGGTCCACATCGGTCCATAATTATATATAGCCCCCATATAAACCGATCCCCAGATTTGGCTTGCGGAGCCTAAAAGAGAAGCAAATTTCATCCGATCCGGCTGAAATTTGGTACATGGTGTTGGTATATGGTCTCTTACAACCATGCAAAAATTGGTTCATATCGGTCCATAATTATATATAGCCCCCATATAAACCGATCCCCAGATTTGGCTTGCGGAGCCTCAAAGAGAAGCAAATTTCATCCGATCCGGCTGAAATTTGGTACATGATGTTGGTATATGGTCTCTAACGACCATGCAAAAATTGGGCCACATCGGTCCATAATTATATATAGCCCCCATATAAACCGATCCCCAGATTTGGCTTGCGGAGCCTCAAAGAGAAGCAAATTTCATCCGATCCGGCTGAAATTTGGTACATGGTATTGGTATATGGTCTCTAACAACTGTGCAAAAATTGGTCCACATCGGTCCATAATTATATATAGACCCCATATAAACCGATCTCCAGATTTGGGTTGCGAAGCCTAAAAGAGGAGCAAATTGCATCCGATCCGGCTGAAATTTGGTACATGGTATTGGTATATGGTCTCTAACAACTGTGCAAAAATTGGTCCACATCGGTCCATAATTATATATGGCGCCCATATAAACCGATCCCCAGATTTGGGTTGCGGAGCCTCAAAGAGAAGCAAATTTCATCCAATCCGGTTGTAATTTGGAACATGGTGTTAGTATATGATCTTTAACAACCGTGCCAGAATTGGACCATATCGGTCCATAATTATATATAGCCCCCATATAAAACATTCTCCAGATTTGACCTCCGGAGCCTCTTGGAGGAGCAAAATTCATCCGATCCGGTTCAAATTAGGCACGTGGTGTTAGTATATGGTCGCTAACAACCATACCAAAATTGGTCCAATCACACAAAAATTGGTCCATATCGGTTCATAATCATGGTTACCACTAGAGCCGGAAATAATCTACCAAAATTTTATTTCTATAGAAAATTTTGTCAAAATTTTATTTCTAGAGAAAATTTTGTTAAAATTTTATTTCTATAGAAAATTTTGTCAAAATTTTATTTCTAGAGAAAATTTTGTTAAAATTTTATCCGGTTCATAATAAAATTTTCATCATTTTCAAAATTTTATTTCTTTAGAAAATTTTGTCAAAATTTTATTACTATAGAAAATTTTGTTCAAATTTTATTCGTTTCATAATCATGGTTGCCACTCGAGCCAAAAATAATCTACCAAGATTTTATTTCTATTGAAAATTTTGTCAAAAGTTTATTTCTATAGAAAATTTTGTTAAAATTTTATTTCTGTAGAAATTTTTGTCAAAATTTTCTTTCTATAGAAAATTTTATCAAAATTTTTATTTCTATAGAAAATTTTGTTTCTATAGAAAATTTTGTTAAAATTTTATTTCTGTAGAAAATTTTGTCAAAATTTTATGTCTACTTTGTCAAACTGAATTATATACGTATTGGATCGATCTTTTTTGATTTAATATATACCACGTATGGACTTACATACAATTTAGAAGATGGTGTTAGGAGGTTTTAAGATACCTTGCCATCGGCAAGCGTTACCGCAACTTAAGTAATTCGATTGTGGATGGCAGTGTTTAGAAGAAGTTTCTACGCAATCCATGATGGAGGGTACATAAGCTTCGGCCTGGCCGAACTTACGGCCGTATATACTTGTTTTTATTATAAATTTATTTCGTTGTTTCTATCATTAGAAACTATTATTATTTTAATTTTAACATCAATAATATTATTAATTATTTAATATTTTTTTTTTTTTTATTGTAAACTCTTTTTTAGTTAAAATGTTCTCTTTTTGAAATTATCCATATGGAAACCCTACTATAAATGCCACTAATTCATAATTCTTTAAATTACCTACAGTAGCAATGTTTCCAAAAGCAACTGTCTATTAGTGGCATTATCTCTTCCATTCATCCATCAATCTAGAAATGCTTCATATACTACTTACATAAAATTGCATAGCTCTCTGGGATGCTTCATGATCTTCGGCAGCATCGGTTTTAGGTTCCTGCCACGATACATCCAAAGTGATTCCTATGCGACCTCCTTGCCGTTTCTTATATTCGTTACGATACATGTGCACAACTTCAGCATGGGCCTTCAACAAATTATGACCACATAAATACGATGGAATACCAGGATAATCGTATGCTGGAGCCATATAATCCACACCATAACCATGCTCGCAAACATGCCATGGTTCATTTATTGTAGTCCAAATTTTAACACGATCCCCAAACATTTCCAACAATAGACGAGCATAATCTTTGAATAGTGGTATAATTTCAGGATTGGTCCAACCACCCAGTTCTTGTAAACGCTGTGGCAATTCCCAATGATACATGGTAACCATGGGCGTGATATTATAATGCAGCAGTTCATCGATCAGTGAACTATAGTACTTAATACCAGCAGTACTGACATGATTCATATAGCCTCCTGGCATAATGCGAGCCCATGAGATTGAGAAACGATAGATTTTGACATTTAATTCACGCACCATTTGTACGTCGCGGCGCCACTGAAAATGTACATACAAAAAAAAAAAAAAACATTTTTAAATGAAAAATTTTTTTTCAGACTCGCATAAATTAAAGCCAGCTGGCGGAAATGTTGTAGAAATTCCTATATATTTTTTTTAAATATTTGCATATTAGTAGCTTTAGCTAACTAATTAACTCAATGAGTTAATGTAAGTAATTATAAATAAGTATCGCCTCCTTAAATGGACGTTGTTGACTTAGTCTATTCAACACTAATCTATGGATTTACGACCAGTTGCAACTGCGACTGGAAATCGGAGGTAGTGTCATTTAATATTTAATAATGAAACTTATATTTTTTTTAGGTTGAACTGCATAATTTTACAACTACTCAAGGTAGTGGCACTTTTACAAACACAATATCCAATTACAACGAACTGTCAGCCAACTTTTAATCTACTTTCACAAAATATCTACTGAATTGAAATAAATTAGATCTTACATACATAAATTGATTAAATTTTAAGGGCCGATGTTAAATGTGAACCACACCTGAACGCCAAGTTTTTTTCCATATTTTATTTGACATTTCTCTATGTCAGACTTTCTCAATTTGAACCATGGACGTCGTGAATGGGCAGAATGGTTCCAAGAAATGGCAACAGTGGATGATCAATTTTCGAAGAAAATCATCTTCAGTGATGAGGCACATTTTCACCTCAGTGGATTCGTCAATAAACAGAATTGCCGCATTTGGGCGAATGAGAATCCAAGAGTGATTGTCGAAAAACCAATGCACCCACAAAGAGTGACTGTTTGATGCGGTTTATGGGCTGGCGGCATCATCGGGCCGTATTTTTTCCAAAATGAGACCGGTCAGGCAGTTACTGTGAATGGTGTTCGCTGTCGTGAGCAGTGTTACCAGTATTGGGGATTTTTCCCCAATTCGGGGATATTTTTTTGTAGATGGGGACAAAATTTTTTGTTTTGAGTTGGGGACTGGGGGATTTGGTGGGGAATTTCCACAAATTTTTGGGGGTTTTTGTGGGGAAAATTTCGAAACCTGTTCAGTATAATTAATCAGAGTAAGAACTATGATTTATATGAAATTATTTACTTCTTAAAAAAAGTTTTAAAAAAATACTTAACCCATTTCCTGCCATTGTACTCGCTTGAGTACAGAGAATTGGCAACATTTAATATCGCAGAACTTTGTTTTTAAATGAGATTAGGCAACGTTTCTTTTTGTTTTTATGTTTTTTTTTGTGATTTTTTTAATATTTTTTAACTGAAGTTCAGTGTAAATATATAAACGAATTTAACATTTTTTTTTATTTTAAATTGTCTTGGCGTGTAATGGGTTAAAGAAGTACAGAGATTCCCCAAAATAAACTTTTCTCCTCTTTACGCATTTATTTGTGTGGTCCAAGAGCTTCTTTACAATTTACTCTTTTTCCTAATAAATTTTTTTTACTATTGTGAAATTATTTCGTAAGGACTCATCTGCGTACATCACTGATTTTGAAATATCATATCGAGTCAATAATGCTTTTTGATCGATAAGCCAATTTTATTTCTTGACTATATGTTGACCGAACTCCCATTTTTATTTCTCGAGCATTTAGACGAGGATTTGCAAAAGATGACTTGATGACTCTTCATACCAATAATTAACTCTTATGGGGGCTCGTATCGGATGATATTTTGAGCACCCCCCGCCTCCTGGTTTTGTGTTTTGAAATCTTCATCTTTTTGTAACTCGCAAACTGGTATAACAAAAATTGCACATTTTTCTAATTTTTAATTTTTTACGGATTTTCTATAGCAGAGTCTCTTCGCTTACTTAAAAAAAAAAACTTGCCAAAAATTTATTGGGGATTTTTATGGGGAATTTTAAATTAAGTTGGGGATTTTTGGGGATAAAAGTGTTCCATTTTGGGGACAAGAGCCCGGAAAATACTGGCAACACTTATCGTGAGATGATAACGAACTTTTTATGGCCCGAATTGGAAGATATGGATGTGGACGATATGTGGTTTCAGCAGGACGGTGCCACTTGCCACACAGCTAACGAAACAATGGCTCTTTCGCGCAACAAATTCAATGGCCGTGTTATCTCACGTAATGGCGATGTCAATTGGCCGCCAAGATCATCTGATTTGACACCGTTGGACTTTTTTCTTTGGGGTTATTTGAAAGAAAAGGTGTACGTCGATAAGCCAGCAACAATTCAAGAGCTAAAGGATGAGATATTTTGGTACATTAACGGCATAGAACCTCCATTATGCCTCAGCGTCATCGAAAATTTGGACCATCGGATGAAGGTGTGCCACCGAGGTCGCGGCGCCCATTTGGCCGATATTTTGTTCCATACATAATTGAGTAATACCAATATATCATAATAAAATAAAATTACAATAATTTCCTAAATAGTTTGTGTTTTATTCAAAATCAACATCGGCCCTTGAAATTTTAACCACCCTTTATATTCATAGCGTATAAATTTCTTTGAATTCCTTAAAACATTCTAAATTAAATTCTGAATTACTTGAACGTAACTTAAAATATTTATAAACAGGAAATTTCTACCTCTCTTTCTAACCAGCCAACAACCATCACGTATCGAGCAACCGCTTTTGACCACCCTCTCCTTTCACACTAGAAGTGAAATTGAAGCACACACAAATACATTTTTTTCTGATTCAATCACGTAATTGATTGATCCAATTAATTTTTTTAATGAAATGCCTTCAATCATGACAATGATGGTATCAATCACAGTTTTAATTGGGCATAAAAAATGCTCAATAATTAATTGACTTCATTAGCAAATTTCAATTAATTTTTTAATTGATTTTTAATTGCTGTCGATCTCAAAAAACTAAATTAATCCGTTAATTAAAAACGGTAACTATTTTCAATTACTTTCCGATTAATTAAATTAATTAAATTAAAAAGTTAATTCTGTGTATTAATTATTTAATTAAAAATTTTTAAATTCTCAATCATTGACTTAATTAACTTAATGTTTCTATCTTGATTAAAAAGTAAATTGTATCAATTAATTTAATTATTGAAAAAATTTTCAACTTCAACCAACTTTTGAATTGGAAATATTTTAGTGATATTTTTTCTGTTAGTATTGGTGTTCATATTTTTGGGTTGCCAGCTTACACTAGCCAACAGTCGTTTTGTGAATTGGTTCTAGCATAATTTTTCTCATTGATTTTGACCTACTAAACACGAAAATGAGTTTTAAAAAATTTTCTGTCGATTGGTTTTCGAGATACAATTTTTTTAACTTTTTTTTTAATTTTTGGAGGTACACTTACAATTTTGAGCATATGTTAGCATCGTGTTTTTTATGTTATATGAATTTTTATATATTTTTTTCTGCCACATTTTTACTAAAAAACGCCGTTTTTTACCTTTTTAAGCCGCCAACATCCAAACTACTTACCCGATTTGAGTAGTTTGAGTTGTAGACGGCTCAATTTTCTTTAATTTGAGTAGCACTGGGATAAAATAGGTCAAATAAGACGAAAAATATGCTCAAAATTGTAAGTGTACCTCCAAAAATTAAAAAAAAAGTTCAAAAATTTGTATCTCGAAAACCAATCGACAGAAAATTTTTTAAAACTAATTTTCGTATTTAGTAGGTCAAAATCAATGGGAAAAAGTATGCTAGAAACAAATAACAGAGAAAATTTTGTTATTTGTGACCTAGTGTTATTGGTCAGTTACCCTTTCACTGTGAGGTGAAATTTTTTTTGCGAACTTTGTGACGAGGTGTAAATTTTATATTAAATAATATTTTTTGTTTATAAATTTTACTTTTTTATATCATTATTACATGTGATGATTAGATCACATTATATTTAATGAAAATAAAACAATACATATTTCGTAATAGTATATGTATTTTCCAAAATGAAAAGGCACACAAGTCTTATTCTTAATACACACACGTATCTACGGCCCTAAGTTCGACCAGGCCGAAACTTATGTACCACGGATTGCAAAGAAACTTTAACTAAAGACTGCCATCCACATCGAATTAGTTGGGTTGCGGTAATACTTACCGATGGCACGGTATCTTAAAACTTTTGAACATCCTCTCTAAATTGTAAGTTAGCCCATACGTGGTATATATTAAAAAAGACAGATTAAATACTTATATAATTCAGTTCTTGATCGGTATATATAGGGAAGTCTACAAATAACTACGAAACGATATGAACTTTTGCGCAATAATTAGAGAGCCAGAATTGAAATATGGGAGTCGTCTTATATGGGGGCTATATACAATTATGAACCGATATTGACCAATTTTTGTGTGATTGGGGAACGGTTTATCTGGGGGCTATATATAACTATAGACCGATATGGGCATGGTTGTTAGCGGCCATGACTAGCACAATGTACCAAATTTCAGCTAAAACTTATGAAATTAGCTCCCCCAAGAGTCTCCGGAGATCAAATTTGGGGATCGGTTTATATGGGGGCTATATATAATTATGGACCGATGTGGACCAATTTGTGCATGCTTTTGGAAAACCACATACTTACACCACGTACCAAATTTCAACTGGATCGGATGAATTTTGCTCCCCAAAAAGGCTCCGGAGGTCAAATCTGGGGATAGGTTTATATGGGGGCTATATATAATCATGGACCGATATCGACCAATTTTTGCATGGTTTTGAGAGACCACATACTAACACCACGTACCAAATTTCAACCAGATTGTATGAATTCTGCTCCCCAAAAGGCTCCGGAGGTCAAATCTGGGGATAGGTTTATATGGTGGCTATATATAATCATGGATCCATGTGGACCAATTTTTGCATGGTTGTTAGAGACCACATACTAACACCACGTACCAAATTTCACCCAGATTGGATGAATTTTGCTCCTCCAAGAGGCTCCGGAGGTCAAATCTGGGGATCGGTTTATACGGGGGCTATATATAATTATGAATCGATGTGGACCAATTCTTGCATGGTTTTGAGAGACCACATACTAACACCACGTACCAAATTTCAACCAGATTGTATGAATTTTGCTCCCCAAAAGGCTTCGGAGGTCAAATCTGGGGATAGGTTTATATGGTGGCTATATATAATCATGGATCCATGTGGACCAATTTTTGTATGGTTTGGGGATCGATTTATATGGAGGCTATATATAATCATGGACCTATATCGACCAATTTTTGCATGGTTTTGAGAGGCCACAGAGGCTCAGGAGGTCAAATCTGGGGAACGGTTTATATGGGGTCTATATATAATTATGGATCGATGTGGACCAATTTTTGCATGGTTTTGAGAGACCACATACTTACACCACGTACCAAATTTCACCCAGATTGGATGAATTTTCCTCCTCCAAGAGGCTCAGGAGTTCAAATCTGGGGAACGGTTTATATGGGGGCTTTTGAGAGGCCACATACTAACACCACTTAACAAATTTCAACCAGATTGGATGAATTTTGGTCCCCCAGAATGCTCCGGAGGTCAAATCTGGGGATCGGTTTATATGGTGGCTATATATAATCATGGACCGATTGCATGGTTTTGAGAGACCATATATTAACACCACGTACCAAATTTCAACCAGATTGGATGAATTTTGTTCCCCCAAGAGTCTCAGAAGGTCAAATCTGGGGATCGGTCTATATGGGGGCTATATATAATCATGGATCCATGTGGACACATTTTTGCATGGTTTTGAGAGACCACATACTAACACCACGTACCAAATTTCAACCAGATTGGATGAAATTTGCTCCCCCAAGAGTCTCCGGAGATCAAATTTGGGGATCGATTTATATGAGGGCTATATATAATTATGGATCGATGTGGACCAATTCTTGCATGGTTGTTAGAGACCACATACTAGCACCACGTACCAAATTTCAACCAGATTGGATGAATTTTGCTCCTCCAAGAGGCTCCGGAGGTCAAATCTGGGGATCGGTTTATATGGGGGCTATATATAATTATGGACCGATGTGGACCAATTTGTGTATGCTTTTGGAAGACCACATACTTACACCACGTACCAAATTTCAACTGGATCGGATGAATTTTGCTCCCCAAAAGGCTCCGGAGGTCAAATCTGGGGATAGGTTTATATGGTGGCTATATATAATCATGGATCCATGTGGACCAATTTTTGCATGGTTTGGGGATAGATTTATATGGTGGCTACATAAATTAACATGGACCGATATCGACCAATTTTTGCATGGTTTTGAGAGGCCACATACTAACACCACGTACCAAATTTCACCCAGATTGGATGAATTTTGCTCCTCCAAGAGGCTCAGGAGGTCAAATCTGGGGAACGGTTTATATGGGGGCTATATATAATTATGGATCGATGTGGACCAATTTTTGCATGGTTTTGAGAGACCACATACTAACACCACATACCAAATTTCACCCAGATTGGATGAATTTTGTTCCCCAAAGAGTCTCTGGAGGTCAAATCTGGGGATCGGTTTATATGGGGGCTATATATAATCATGGATACATGTGGACCAATTTTTGCATGGTTTTGAGAGACCAAATACTAACACCACGTACCAAATTTCACCCAGATTGGATGATTTGTGCTCCCCCAAGAGTCTCCGGAGATCAAATTTGGGGATCGATTTATATAGGGGCTATATATAATTATGGATTGATGTGGACCAATTCTTGCATGGTTGTTAGAGACCACATACTAACACCACGTACCAAAATTCAACCAGATTGGATGAATTTTGCTCCTCCAAGAGTCTCTGGAGATCAAATCTGGGGATCGGTTTATATGGGGCCTATATATAATCATGGACCTATATCGAGATGTTTTTGCATGGTTTTGAGAGACCACATACTAACACCACGTATCAAATTTCAACTAGATTGGAAGAATTTTGCTCCCCCAAGAGTCTCCGGAGATCAAATCTGGAGATCGGTTTATATGGGGGCTATATATAATTATGGATCGATGTGGACCAATTTGCATAGTTGTTAGACAACAATCTTGTGCCAAATTTCAAGTCGATAGCTTATTTAGTTCGGAAGTTAGAGTGATTTCAGTAGACGGACGGACGTGGCTAGATCGACTCAGAATTCCATCACGACCCAGAATGTTGGCATATTATATATTTTATTAATTCTATTACAGCAATGTCCCAAATCCATACAAGTGGATAATAGAGTAAGTGCAGCATATGTGGTATAGTAGCTTTTTTCTCTTTTGTAAACTTCTTACTTCTAATAAATATGTTGGCCGTTCGAGATTCATAAGTTCCATTAAACTCTAATTCACATTCCTTCAACTATGCAAATATGATGCAGCAATGAAAAATGATAAGTGGTGGCAGTGACAATGCTACTTGAACAACGAGATATCCACCTTTGACAATGAAAAAAAAAAATGCTATGTAGAATTATGAATATTTTCACATACGAATATGTAAATTAAAAACGTGTTAAATGAGGTCATTGTAACGATATTCTTATTAAGTTCGGTCACTATTTATATCTTAAATAGCCTTTTTATTCATTGCCGTAATATTTTTGTTCATTTTGTTTATTTTAAACTTTTAGAAAAAAATCTTGTCTTATTAACGTCAACAGCAATGTTACCATTGACATTTAATAACAACCATTTTTCTCAATTTTAAATGCTCATGTGCGAAGATCTGTCAAACAATCTGTTTCTATGCATCCGTTCTAACAAATTATAGGCGAATGATACGAACACCGGTTTTCCGGATTCAGTTACAATAACCGAAACCGTGTTTTCTTGCGAATTTAGTGCAGATGCAATAGCTACCTATTATGTGGTGGTAATACAAACTACAAATGCAACGAAATTCAAGGTCATCCAAAAAGCTGCCAACTTCAGGGCCCAGTGGACGAATTTCCACTTAAGTTACCAATTTGGGCAATGACCAAGAGTCGACGCTGTACTTCCAAATCACAGTAAACTAACGTCAACAGCAATGTTACAAATGACATTTACATACGATAATTTTTCTCAATTTGCAGCACTCGTGTGCCAACATCTGTCACACAATCTTTATTCATACATATGTTTGAACAAAATATAGACGACAGATACGGATAATACGCTTCACAACGTTATTAATACAAGTTCTGTTTACGTTGAGAGAATATTTATTTGTTTGTATACAATTCACTGAAAAAGTAATCAACGACTTCATTTTTTAAATATTACATTAATTTTACAATAAGCGATATGACAGGTGAAATCCGTAAATATACAATTGTTTGTGTTTTTAATTGACTTGATATGAGTAAGCTTGACAGTATTTAGAACATATATTTTATTATTGGACATATATTTATTTATATTAGAAAATTTTTCCTTTGGACAAGAAAATAATGCTACAGCTATAAATAAAGTTAAACAAGTATATACGGCCGCAAGTTCGGCCAGGCCGAATCTTATGTACCCACCACCATGGATTGCGTAGAAACTTCTACGAAAGACTATCATCCACAATCGAATTACTTGGGTTGTGGTATCTTAAAACTTCTTAACATCGTTTTCTAAATTGTGATTTAGTCCATACATGGTATATATTAGACAAAAAAGTTATGTATAGTTAAGTCTACAAATAATTACGAATCGATATGGACTTTTTGTACGTAGAGAGCCAGAATTGAAATTTGTGTGATTGGGGATCGATTTATCTGAGGGCCATATATAACTATAGACCGATATGGACCTAGTTAGGCATGGTTGTTAACGACCATATACTAGCACAATATACCAAATTTCAACTCACTCGGATGAAATTTGCTCCTCCAAGAGGTTCCAAAACCAAATCTCGGGATCGGTTTATATGGGGCTATATATGATTATGGACTGATATGGACCACTTTTGGCATGGTTGTTAAATATCATATACTACCACCACGTACCAAATTTCAAGCAGATTGGATGAATTTTGCTTCTCCAAAAGGCACCGGAGGTCAAATGTGGGGATCGGTTTATATGGGAGCTATATATAATTATGGACTGATAGGAACCAATTCCTGGATGGTTGGTGGATACCAACATCACGTACCAAATTCCAACCGAATGGGAAGAATTTTGCTCTTCCAAGGGGCTCTGGAGGTCAAATCTGGGGATCGGTTTATATGGGGCCTATATATAATTATGGACCGATATCGACCAATTTTTGCATGGGAGTTTGAGGCCATATATTAACACCACGTACCAAATTTCAACTGAATCAGATGAATTTTGGTCTTGCAAGAGGTTCCGGAGGTCAAATCTGGAGATCGGTTTATATGGGGGCTATATATAATTATGAACCGATGTGGACCAAATTTTGCATGGTTGTTAGAGACCATATACTAACATCACGTACCAAATTTCAGCCGGATCGGATGAAATTTGCTTCTCTTAGAGGCCTCGCAAGCCAAATCGGGGGATCGGTTTATATGGGGGCTACATATAATTATGGACCGATGTGGACCAATTTTTGCATGGTCATTAGAGACCATATACTAACACCATGTACCAAATTTCAGCCGGATCGGATGAAATTTGCTTCTCTTAGAGGCCTCGCAAGCCAAATCGGGGGATCGGTTTATGTGGGGGCTATATATAATTATGGACCGATGTCGACCAATTTTCGCATGTTCATTAGAGACCATATGTTAACACCATGTACCAAATTTCAGCCGGATCGGATGAAATTTGCTTCTCTTAGAGGCCTCTCAAGCCAAATCGGGGGATCGGTTTATATGGGGGCTATATATAATTATGGACCGATGTGGACCAATTTTTGCATGGTTGTTAGAGACCATATACTGACACCATGTACCAAATTTCAGCCGGATCGGATGAAATTTGCTTCTCTTAGAGGCCTCGCAAGCCCAATTTTGGGATCCGTTTATATGGGGGCTATACGTAAAAGTGGACCGATATGGCCCATTTGCAATACCATCCGACCTACATCAATAACAACTACTTGTCCCAAGTTTCAAGTCGATAGCTTGTTTCGTTCGGAAGTTAGCGTGATTTCAAAAGACGGACGGACGGACATGCTCAGATCTACTCAGAATTTCACCACGACCCAGAATATATATACTTTATGGGGTCTTAGAGCAATATTTCGATGTGTTACAAACGGAATGACAAAGTTAATATACCCCCCATCCTATGGTGGTGGGTATAAAAACAAGTAAGGAAAGTCTAAAGTCGGGCGAGGCCGACTATATTAAACCCTTCACCCCTATGTAGGCCAAAATTTGTGTTACCATCTCAACTACTTCACATTTGCTGGAAGCTATATAAAGGAGACAATTTTTTTACTTCTACAAAATCTCTAGAATTAAAATTTAAATCGGCTAACGATATCCAGTTAATTGGAGGAAACTTCCATTGAAAATGGGTCTAAAATATTTCCATATTTCCCCAACTCTGGTGTACGTATATATGGGAGCTATATATAATCTGAACCGATTTTGACTAAATTTGACATGTATACTTAGAATAATAATTCTGCTATCTATGCGAAATTTCACGTAAATGGCAGTATAACTTTGGCCCCCCTGGTCATATGAGTGCAAATCGGACGGAAGATATATATGGGAGCCATATCTAAATCTGAACCGATTTTAACCAAATTTGACACAATTACCAATACTACTAAACGTACTCCTTGTGCGAAATTTGAAGCAAAACCCTGGATTTTGAGACCATAAAGTTCAAATCGGACGAAAGATATATAAGGGAGCTATAACTAAATCTGAATCGATTTTGACCATATTTAGCACATACAATAGTATCGTTAAAAGTACCGCTTGTGCAAAATTTGAAGTAAGTCACGGCAAAACTCGGGCTTTTGAGACCATATAAGTCCAAATCGGGCGAAAGATATATATGTGAGCTATTTCTAAATCTGAACCGATTTTAACAAAATTTGACACACTTAACGATACTATTAAACGTACCCCTTGTGCAAAATTTGAAGCAAATCACGGCAAAACTCTGGCTTTTGTGGCCATATAAGTTCAAATCGGAAGAAAGATATATATGGGAGCTATATCTAAATTTGAACCGATTTCAATCAAATTTACCAAGCATTAGTAGAATGTCAATTCTACCCTTTGTGCAAAATTTCACGAAGATCGGTAGTAAACTTTGGCCTCTGTGGTCATATGAGTCTAAACAGGACGAAAGATATATATGGGAGCTATATCTAAATCTGAACCGATTTTATTTTGCAAAATTTTCGAGACTCATAAAATATTTGGATGTACGGTATTTCAAGAAAATCGGTTGATAAACACGCTAACTATGACCAAATCGGGGATAAATATATATGGCAGCTATATCTAAATCTGACCCGATTTTTTCCAAAACCAATAGCGATTGTCTCTGTCCCAAGAAACGGTCCTATGCCAAATTTGAGGACGATCGGACTTAAATTGCTAGCTGTACTTTGTGCACAAAATTACATATACAGACAGACGGACGGACAGACAGACAGATGGACATCGCTAAATCGACTCAGAATTTAATTCTAAGCCGATCGGTATACTAAAAGATGGGTCTATGACCACTATTTCTTGGCGTTACATACAAATACACAAACTTATTATACCCTGTTGTACCACAGTAGTGGTGAAGGGTATAAAAATATGGGAAACATTTAAATCTGAAGCAATTTTAAGGAAACTTCGCAAAAGTTTATTTATGATTTATCGCTCGATATATATGTATTAGAAGTTTAGGAAAATTAGAGTCATTTTTACAACTTTTCGGCCAAGCAGTGGCGATTTTACAAGGAAAATGTTGGTATTTTGACAATTTTTGTCGATATCAGAAAAACATATACATATATGGGAGATATATCTAAATCTGAACCGATTTCAACCAAATTTGGCACGCATAGCTACAATGCTAATTCTACTTCCTGTGCAAAATTTCAACTAAATCGGAGCAAAAAAATTGGCCTCAGTGGTCATATGAGTGTAAATCGGGCGAAAGCTATATATGGGAGCTATATCTAAATCTGAACCGATGTGGATGATATTTGGCGGGTTTGGTTGATACCACAAAAGGTTACCTTTTGCTAAATTTGAGTAAGATCGGGTAATAAATAAGGGTTTTGGAAAATCCCTTAAAGGTAAGGGAAAATCGGGCGATATATATACATGGGAGCTCTATCTAAATCTGAACCGATTTCAATGAAATTTTGCACACTTGAAGGGTGATGAAAAAGATTATTTTGTTCCAAATTTGACGATAATCGGTTAGTAAAAAAGCGTAACGTAACCCCATTTGTCGAAATCGGGCGATACATATATATGGGAGATATATCTAAATTTGATCGGATTTCTTCCAAATTCAAAAGCATTCATCCTTGTACCCAAAAACACCCAATATCAAATCAAAATCGGTTAATAATTGCGACCGGAATCCTGCGAACAACAAATTCATGCACAGACGGACGGACGGACACCAAGCGCTAGATCGACTCAGGAGGTGATTCTGAGTCGATCGGTATATATTTTATGGGGTCTAAAATCAATATTTCTGATAGGCACATTTTTTGGCAGATCAAAGTTATTATACCCTGACCACAATGTGGTTTAGGGTATACAAAAATGCAGACTGTAATCTTCAGCAAATATCAAATGCGCGACAATATTTTTTTCATCCACTGTAGAAAATGTGCGTTTACCCGAGCAAATGTTCAAGCACAACCACAGACAATTGAATTTAGCCCAAACGATCTGTAAACAGATGTACAATCTTGCAGCAGATTCTGTTAATAGCAGTAATTTGTCTATAGTTTATTGCATATAAATAAATGTAAACACGTACATTAGGGTATTCGTATAGCTTCACATTATTTTGAACTTTGTAATATGTATAACATTTGAAAATTACTACAAGAAGGTAGACTCACTCCATTTAAAAAATGAAGGCCATATTTAATCGAAATCTACGCACAGTAGTAAAAAAACACATGCTCGTAAGTTAAAAATATTGCCAGAACGGATGCAACAAATATTAAATGACCTTGAAGTTCAAACAGTAAAAGTGCTTACCGCTGCGCAGTGTTGCCAGTATTGGGAATTTTTCCCCAAATTGGGGATATTTTATCGTAGTTGGGGACTTGGGGATTTGGTGGGGAGTTTCCATAAATTTGGGGATTTTTGTGGGGATTTTTTCATGAAATTGGTTTAATCTTTTTTTTACAAATTTTTATACCCTGCTCCACACTGTGGAACAGGGTATTATAAGTTAGTGCATATGTTTGCAACACCCAGAAGGAGACGAGATAGACACATGGTGTCTTTGGCAAAAATGGTCAGGGTGGGCTCCTGAGTCGATATAGCCATGTCCGTCTGTCCGTCTGTCCGTGAACACATTTTGTAATCAAAGTCTAGGTCGCAGTTTTAGTCCAATCGACTTCAACTTTGGCACAAGTATGTGTTTTGGCTCAGAATAGATCCCTATTGATTTTGGAAGAAATCGGTTCAGATTTAGATATAGCTCCCATATATATATTTCGCCCGATATGGACTTATATGGCCCCAGAAGCCAGAGTTTTACCCTAATTGGCTTAAAATTTTGCACAAGAAGAACAATTAGTACTATAGTCCAGTGTGCCAAATTTCATTGAAATCGGTTCAGATTTAGATATAGCTCCCGTATATATCTTTCGCCCGATATGCAGTAATACGGTCCCAGAAGCCAGAGTTTTACCCCAATTAGGTTGAAATTTTGCACAGGGAGTAGAACTAGCAGTGTATTCAAATGTGCAAAATTTTATTGAAATCGGTTCAGATTTAGATATAGCTCCCATATATATCGCTCGCCCGATTTACACTCATATGACCACAGAGGCCAATCTTTAGCTCCGATTTAGTTGAAATTTTGCACTGAGAGTAGAATTAGCATTGTAGCTATGCGTGCCAAATTTGGTTGAAATCGGTTCAGATTTAGATATATCTCCCATATATAGCTTTCGCCCGATTTACACTCATATGACCACAGAGACCATTTTTTTGCGCCGATTTAGTTGAAATTTTGCACAGGGAGTAGAATTAGCATTGTGGCTATGCGTGCCAAATTTGGTTGAAATCGGTTCAGATTTAGATATATCTCCCATATATAGCTTTCGCCTGATTTACACTCATATGACCACAGAGGCAAATTTTTAACTCCGATTTAGTTTAAATTTTGCACAGAGAGTAGAATTAGCATTGTAGCTATGCGTGACAAATTTGGTTGAAATCGGTTCAGATTTAGATATAGCTTCCATATATATGTTTTTCTGATTTCGACAAAAATGGTCAAAATACCAACATTTTCCTTGTTAAATCGCCACTGTTTAGTCGAAAAGTTGTAAAAATGACTCTAATTTTCCTAAACTTCTAATACATGTATATCGAGCGATAAATCATAAATAAACTTTTGCGAAGTTTCCTTAAAATTGCTTCATATTTAAATGTTTCCCATATTTTTTTTTACTAACATTGTGTTCCACCCTAGTGCATTAGCCGACTTAAATTTTGAGTCTGTAGATTTTGTAGAAGCCGAAGCCTATCAAATTCTGTCCAGATCGAGTGATATTTAAATGTATGTATTTGGGACAAACCTTTGTATATAGCCCCCAACACATTTGACGGATGTGATATGGTATCGAAAATTTGGATCTACAAAGTGGTGCAGGGTATAATATAGTCGGCCCCGTCCGACTTTAGACTTTCCTTAATTGTTATTCCTAATATTGAAAAAATTTTATTCCTATAGAAAATTTTGTCAGAATTTTATTTCTATAGAAAATTTTGTCCAAATTTTATTTCTGTAGAAAATTTTGTCAGAATTTTATTTTGTCAAAATTTTATTTCTATAGAAAATTTTGTAAAAATTTTATTTCTATAGAAAATTTTGTCCAAAGTTTATTTCTATAGAAAATTTTGTCCAAATTTTATTTCTATATAGAAAATTTTGCACAATTTTTTTTTCTATATAGAAAATTTTGACAAAATTTTACTTCTATAAAGAAAATTTTGAAAATTTCTATGTAAAAAAAGTTCTCAACATTTTTTTCCATATACAAAATTTTCTCAGAAGTTTATTTCTATAGAAAACTGTATGGAGTTCCTTTGCAAAATCTACCAAAACATCAAAACATCTACCAAACAATGAAAAACCTACCATTTCTAGTAGAATTTTACTAACTTTGGCAACGTGTCTACCACCCAATTTTACTACTTGAATATGTAGAAGTAAATTTCCGTTCATAAATACAAGGTGTCCGAATTTTCTATAGAAATAACTGTATTTACTGTAGAACTAAAATTTTGACAAAATTTTCTATAGAAATTTTAACAAAATTTTCTATGGAAATGAAATTTTAACAAAATTTTCTATAGAAATGAAATTTTGACAAAATTTTCTTTATAAATAAACATTTGACAAAATTTTCTATAGAAATAAAATTTTGGAATATTATTTTTGGCTCGAGTGGCAACCCCAGCAAAAAAAGCGTCGCCAAAAAAGTAATGAAAATGTTCTTTTTGGGTCCGGAAGTTGTGCAAAATTGACGCAGAAGCGATGAATTTAACATGGGGTTGTCATAGGACGGAAGTCCTCCATTTCAACATCCGTTGCACTAAATTTGAAGCAAAAAAGTTAAAATTACCCATTAAAAGTATGAAAAAACCAAGTTATAAAAAATTGAATTAAAAGAACTTCCTGGGTAATTAAAATAAAGAACATCATTGGGAGTGCATCTTCTGGAAGTGCTTTTAAAGTTGTGCCTTTGGAAGAACTTCCAAATTTTTTTGCTGGGACCATGATTATGAACCGGTATGGACCAATTTTTGTGTGATTGGGGATCGGCTATATATAACAATGGACTGAATAGTCTAAGTTAGCCTGAAACCTAATCGGGCTGCCACTTTAACCTAACCTAACCGCATCGGATGAAATTTGCTTCTCTTAGAGGCTCCGCAAGCCAAATCTGGGGATCGGTTTATATGGGGGCTATATATAATTATGAACCGATGTGGACCACTTTTTGCATGGTTGTTAGATACCATATACTAATACCACGTTTCAAATTTTAACCGGATCGGATGAAATTTGCTTCTCTTTTAGTCTCCGCAAGCCAAATCTGGAGATCGGTTTATATGGGGGATATATATAATTATGAACCGATGTGGACCAATTTGTGCATGGTTGTTAGAGACTATATACCAACACCATGTACCAAATTTCAGGCGGATCAGATGAAATATGCTTCTCTTAGAGGCTCCGCAAGCCAAATCTGGGGGTCCGTTTATATGGGGGCTATACGTAAAAGTGGACCGATATGGCCCATTTGCAATACCATCCGACTACATCAATAACGACTACTTGTACCAAGTTTCAAGTCGATAGCTTGTTTCGTTCGGAAGTTAGCGTGATTTCAACAGACGGACGGACGGACATGCTTAGATCGACTCAGAATTTCACCACGACCCAGAATATATATATATATATATATATATATATATATATATATATATATATATATATATTATATATATATATATATATATATATATATATATATATATATATATATATATATATATATATATATATATATATATATATATATATATATATATATATATATATATATATATATATATATATATATATATATATATATATATATATATATATATATATATATATATATATATATATATATATATATATATATATATATATATATATATATATATATATATATATATATATATATATATATATATATATATATATATATATATATATATATATATATATATATATATATATATATATATATATATATATATTGTATGGGGTCTTAGAGCAATATTTCGATGTGTTACAAACGGAATGACACATCGACAAACGGAATGACACATATACCCATAAAGTATATATATTCTGGGTCGTGGTGAAATTCTGAGTCGATCTGAGCATGTCTGTCCGTCCGTCTGTTGAAATCACGCTAACTTCCGAACGAAACAAGCTATCGACTTGAAACTTGGCACAAGTAGTTGTTATTGATGTAGGTCAGATGGTATTGCAAATGGATCATATCGGTCCACTTTTACGTATAGCCCCCATATAAACGGACCCCCAAATTTGGCTTGCAGACCCTCTACGAGGAGCAAATTTCATCCGATCCGGCTGAAATTTGGGACATGGTTTTAGTATATGGTCTCTAACAACCATGCAAAAATTGGTTCACATCGGTTCATAATTATACATAGCCCCCATATAAACCGATCCCCCGATTTGGCTTGCGGAGCCTCAAAGAGAAGCAAATTTCATCCGATCCGGCTGAAATTTGGTACATAGTGTTAGTATATGGTCTCTAACCACCATGCAAAAATTGGTCCACATCGGTCCATAATTATATATAGCCCCCATATAAACCGATCACCAGATTTGACCTCCGGAGCCTCTTGGAAGACCAAAATTCATCTGATTCAGTTGAAATTTGGTACGTGTTGTTAATATATGGCCTCAAACACCCATGTAAAAATTGGTCGATATCGGTCAATAATTATATATAGGCCCCATATAAACCGATCCCCAGATTTGACCTCCGGAGCACCATGGAAGAGCAAAATTCTTCCCATTCGGTTGAAATTTGGTACGTGATGTTAATATATGGTATTCAACAACCATGCAGGAATTGGTTCCTATCAGTCCATAATTATATATAGCTCCCATATAAACCGATCGCCAGATTTGACCTCCGGTGCCTTTTGGAGAAGCAAAATTCATCCGATCTGGTTGAAATTTGGTACGTATATGATATTTAACAACCATGCCAAAAGTGGTCCATATCAGTCCATAATCATTTATAGCCCCCATATAAACCTATCCCGACATTTGGTTTTGGAGCCTCTTGGAGGAGCAAATTTCATCCGAGTGAGTTGACAGTCTTTCGTAGAAGTTTCTACGCAATCCATGGTGGAGGGTACATAAGATTCGGCCTGGCCGAACTTACGGCCGTATATACTTGTTTTTAAATAGGTCTTTCTTATTTCTTTCTTTCAAAATTGGACTTCTGCCTATAAAGTGCTGAACATTTTCTATCTCATGTGTTATTGGAGCATCTCAGGAAGTCATGCCTGGTGTCATAGTCCGTTCATGTTACAAACATTTGAATAGACGTTTTGATGCATCGTGTTCAATGGCATTTGTGGCTGAGCTTGCTTAGACGTTCTACTATGGTGCCAACAAACCCAGGTTCAACCCCCGGTGGAAGTGAAGAACTTTTTCAATTTGTAAAAATTAGATAATAAGAAAATAAAAGTGTAACAAACAATACTGATAAAAAATAAAAAGTGAAATTGGGAAAAAAAAGTTTTTTAGTTTTCCAAATGAACTTCCAAGGCACAACTTCTAAAGCAAAGCAAAGGATCCAAAAATGAAGTACTTCCGTCCTATGACAAGCCCATGTAAAACTCATTGGAGATGATCCACTACTTCATGAACACAATTTGGGGATGAAAACTACTTTTTTCGCATCTCTTTTTTTGCTGGGATGTCAATTGAAAATGTTATTAAATTTAATTAAAAAAATTCAAATTTTACTAATCCTCACCCTAATATTTTATTTAAGTCATTACCAAGCTCATTGCATTTGATTAAAACATTGATTACTTAGTTCAATTAAATTGTCTACTCTGCATGACATGATAGAGTTACACGAATGAAAAAATTATTTAGATTGATTTATTCATAAATCATAAAAAATGGCGTGAACAGGAATGCAGTAATTTAACTAAGCCGCAAACATGACTTCGTTAAAAAATTTTAGCTTTTTTTCCAAAAAAAAAAAGAAAAACTAAGTAACCAACAATTTGAATTCCATAATGGTTATACGATAGTATTAGGTAAATTTCTGGTATCAGAACGAGTTATTTTGAGCAATTTTTAATTAATTATTTTTCATTAAGCAGCAGTAATTCGCACATGCACCGATCACCTTTGTCAAAGTACCACCTGTTATTGCTGGCCATTGGCCATTTGGTCATTGCTGTTGATGATGGCCAATGTTAGTGATTTCAATTCGTTGAGGTTGATATTGGCGCTAAGACAAGTTGCATGTATTTCATGTTTCTTTTGTTTTTTTTTTTTAATTGGTATATAATTTATTTCTTTATTGAATTGTCATTGCTTTGATATAACACTCATGGTCTGGTATTATGGGAACATCAATCATAGTATTTAAGGTGTCATTTATGATGTAGTTGATATTTCTTAATGAGATAAAAGTTATTGTCTTAATTTTGTACTACTCCAACCCTACTTACCTGGTGGTAACTATCACATGAAACATCTGCATTTGATTTATCGACTATTTTCTCCGGATATGTATGGGTCATATAATCCCATATTGATTCGCCCTTGTCATCGGCATTCCAACCACCTTCGATTTGATACGATGATGATCCCACACCCCATAGGAAATCTTTGGGAAATTGACGGGAGTTTTGATCGTATGAGATACTGAAATGGGATAAAGGGAAAGCGTTTTTAAGAGATCCTAGGTTAAAAAATTATTGTATAGCAGGTATGGAAAATGTAGTACTATAGTACTTATTTCAAGACTTTACTTGGCGGTACGAATGATTTAGTACCATTTCTGTAGACATTTTTGAGCCAATATCAGATTTATGGTACAATAGTTTTGACAAAATATTTTAATATTTTGAGAACGTCTTCAACAAACTTATTATCTAATAGTCTTTTACAATTTTTTTTTGGGTATATTATATTTTATTTTTGTCAACATTTTATTTCTATAGAAAATTTTGTCAAAATTTTATTTCTATAGACAATTTTATCAAAATTTTATTTCTATAGAAAATTTTGTCAAAATTTTATTTCTATAGAAAATTTTGTTAAAATTTTATTTCTATAGAAAATTTTGCCAAACTTTATTTCTATATACAATTTTGTCAAAATTTTATTTCTATAGAAATTTTTGTCAAAATTTTATTTCTATAGAGCATTTTGTCAAAAATTTATTTCTATAGACAATTTGATCAAAATTTTATTTCTATAGAACATTTTCTCAATATTTTATTTCTATAGACAATTTTATCAAAATTTTATTTCTATAGAAAAATTTGTCAAAATTTTATTTCTATAGAACATTTTCTCAATATTTTATTTCTATAGACAATTTTATCAAAATTTTATTTCTATAGAAAAATTTGTCAAAATTTTATTTCTATAGACAATTTTATCAAAATTTTATTTCTATAGAAAATTTTGTCAAAATTTTATTTCTATAGACATTTTTATCAAAATGTTATTTCTATAGAAAATTTTGTCAAAATTTTATTTCTATAGAAAATTTTGCCAAACTTTATTTCTATAGACAATTTGTTCAAAATTTCTTTAGAAAATTTTGTCAAAATTTTATTTCTATAGAAAATTTTGTCAAAATTTTATTTCTATAGAAAATTTTGCCAAACTTTATTTCTATAGACAATTTGTTCAAAATTTTATTTCTTTAGAAAATTTTGTCAAAATTTTATTTCTATAGAAAATTTTGTCGAAATTTTATTTCTATAGAGCATTTTGTCAAAATTTTATTTCTATAGAGCATTTTGTAAAATTTTATTTCTATAGAAAATGTTGTCAAAATTTTGTTTCTATAGAAAATTTTATCAAAATGTTATTTCTATAGAAAATTTTGTCAAAATTTTATATCTATAGAGCATTTTGTCAAAATTTTATTTCTACGAGTAGGGAAAGCATTTTTAAAAGATCCTAGGTTAAAAAATTATTGTATAGCAGGTATGGAAAATGTAGTACTATAGTACTTTTTTCAAGACTTTATTTGGCGGTACGTTGTACCCTCGCGAATTATTTAGTACCATTTCTGTAGACATTTTTGAGCCAATATCAGATTTATGGTACAATAGTTTTGACAATATATTTTAATATTTTGAGAACGTCTTTAACAAACTTATTAACTAATAGTCTTTTACAATTTTTTTGGGTATAACAGGCTGGCTGATAAGTCCCCGGTCTAACAAAGAAAAACACATTTTTTTGTCAAAATTCGTTTTTATTATTCTACATAGTTCCCTTCAAGACCGATACAACGATTATAACGATCTTCCAATTTTTTGATACCATTTTGGTAGTACTCCAACGGTTTTGCCTCAAAATAGGCCTCGGTTTCAGTGATCACCTCTTCATTGCAGCCAAATTTTTTCCATCCTTTTGAGGTCTGAGAACAAGAAAAAGTCGCTGGGGGCCAGGTCTGGAGAATACGGTGGGTGGGGAAGCAATTCGAAGCCCAATTCATGAATTTTTGTCATCGTTCTCAATGACTTGTGGCACGGTGCGTTGTCTTGGTGGAACAACACTTTTTTCTTCTTCATATGTTGCCGTTTTGCCGCGATTTCGACCTTCAAATGCTCCAATAATGCCATATAATAGTCACTGTTGATGGTTTTTCCCTTCTCAAGATAATCGATAAAAATTATTCCATGCGCATCCGAAAAAACAGAGGCCATTACTTTGCCAGCGTACTTTTGAGTTTTTCCACGCTTCGGAGACGGTTCACCGGTCGCTGTTCACTCAGCCGACTGTCGATTGGACTCAGGAGTGTAGTAATGGAGCCATGTTTCACCCCATTTTGCACAAAGCTTCCGCATATCCATATATTGATGAATGATATGACCAACACGTTCTTTTGATATCTTTAAGGCCTCTGCTATCTCGATCAACTTCATTTTAAGAACATTCAAAATCATTTTGTGGATTTTTTTGATGTTTTCGTCGGTAACTACCTCTTTCGGGCGTCCACTGCGTTCACCGTCCTCCGTGCTCATTTCACCACGCTTGAATTTTGCATACCAATCAATTATTGTTAATTTTTCGGGGCAGAGTCCGGAAACTCATTATCAAGCCAAGTTTTTGCTTCCACCCTATTTTTTCCGTTCAGAAAACAGTATTTTATCAAAATACGAAATTCCTTTCTTTCCATTTTTTTCACAATAACAAAAGTTGCTTCACAAAAGACGCTCTATCTCACAAACTAATTGACCTACAAACGTCAAGTTTTGACACGAATCATATGAAGGTTGGTACTATATAAAAATAATATGCATTTAATACTAGCCATCTATGTGTCAGACCGGGGACTTATCAGCCAAACTGTTATTATATTTTATTTTTGTCAACATTTTATTTCTAAAGAAAGTTTTGTCATAATTTTATTTTTGATAGAAAATTCTTTATAGAAAATGTTGTCAAAATTTCATTTCTACATTCAACATTTTGTTTCTATACAAAATTTTGTCAAAATTTTATTTCTATTGAAAATTTTGCCAAATTTTATTTCTAAATTTTGCAAAATTTTATCAAAATTGTATTTCTATAGAAAATGTTGTCAAAATTTTATTTCTATAGAAAATTTTGTCAAAATTTTATTTCTATAGAAAATTTTCTCAATATTTTATTTCTATATAAAATTTTGTCGAAATTTTATTTCTATATAAAATTTTGTCGAAATTTTATTTCTATAGAAAATTTTGTCAAAATTTTATTTCTATAGAAAATTTTGTCAAAATTTTATTTCTATAGAAAATTTTGTCAAAATTTTATTTCTATAGAAAATTTTGTCAAAATTTTATTTCTATAGAAAATTTTGTTAAACTTTTATTTCTATAGAAAATTTTGTCCAAATTTTATTTCTATAGAAAATTTTCTCAATATTTTATTTCTATATAAAATTTTGTCGAAATTTTATTTCTATAGAAAATTTTGTCAAAATTTTATTTCTATAGAAAATTTTCTCAATATTTTATTTCTATAGAAAATTTTGTCAAAATTTTATTTCTATAGAAAATTTTGTCAAAATTTTATTTCTATAGAAAATTTTCTCAATATTTTATTTCTATAGAAAATTTTGTCAAAATTTTATTTCTATAGAAAATTTTGTCAAAAATGTATTTTTATTTATATACAGAAAATTTATGAAATACCATGAAGTACAACTGTGGCAACCGTGACTACAATATGTGTCAGACCGGGGTTTATCAGCCAACCCGTTATTATATTTTATTTTTGTCAACATTTTATTTCTAAAGAAAGTTTTGCCATAATTTTATTTTGGATAGAAAATGTTGTCAAAATTTCATTTCTATAGAAAATTTTGTCAACATTTTGTTTCTATACAAAATTTTGTCAAAATTTTATTTCTATAGAAAATTTTGCTAAATTTTATTTCTAAATTTGACAAAATTTTATCAAAATTATATTTCTATATAAAATTTTGTCGAAATTTGCTGCAAGTAGAGGATGCTGATGAGGAATGTGGTAATTCCGAAACAGCTGTACATCCAACCATCTTGCAGTCTACATGGCTTTGCCCAAATAAATTTGACAAGCATACTTTTCCTCTGTTGGTTAAGCTACACTTGTAGTTTAGTCAATGCATGGCTTTAAGCTGAGATCAAAAAAACAACAATAACGATTGAAGAGAAGCGAAATTTTATTTCTATAGAAAATTTTGTCAAAATTTTATTTCTATAGAAAATTTTCTCAATATTTTATTTCTATAGAAAATTTTGTCAAAATTTTATTTCTATAGAAAATTTTGTCAAAATTTTATTTCTTTAGAAAATTTTGTCAAAATTTTATTTCTTTAGAAAATTTTGTCAAAATTTTATTTCTATAGAAAATTTTGTCAAAATTTTAATTCTATAGAAAATATTGTCGAAATTTTATATCTATAGAGCATTTTGTCAAAATTTTATTCCCATAGAAAATTTTGTCAAAATTTTATTTCCATAGAACATTTTGTCAAAATTTTATTTGTATAGAAAATTTTGTCAAAATTTTATTTGTATAGAAAATTTTGTCAAAATTTTATTTCTATAGAGCATTTTGTCAAAATTTTATTTCTATAGAAAATTTTGTCAAAATTTTATTTCTATAGAAAATTTTGTCAAAATTTTATTTCCATAGAAAATTTTGTTTGTATAGAAAACAAAAATTTTATTTCTATAGAAAATTTTGTCAAAATTTTATTTCTATAGAAAATTTTGTCAAAATTTTATTTCTATAGAAAATTTTCTCAATATTTTATTTCTATAGAAAATTTTGTCAAAATTTTATTTCTATAGAAAATTTTGTCAAAATTTTATTTCTATAGAGCATTTTGTCAAAATTTTATTTCTATAGAAAATTTTATCAAAATTTTATTTCTATAGAAAATTTTGTCAAAATTTTATTTCTATAGAAAATTTTCTCAATATTTTATTTCTATAGAAAATTTTGTCAAAATTTTATTTCTATAGAAAATTTTGTCAAAATTTTATTTCTTTAGAAAATTTTGTCAAAATTTTATTTCTATAGAAAATTTTGTCAAAATTTTATTTCTATAGAGCATTTTGTCAAAATTTTATTTCTATAGAAATTTCTATAGAAAATTTTGTCAAAATTTTATTTCTATAGAGCATTTTGTCAAAATTTTATTTCTATAGAGCATTTTGTCAAAATTTTATTTCTATAGAGCATTTTGTCAAAATTTTATTTCTATAGAAAATGTTGTCAAAATTTTATTTCCACAGAACATTTTGTCAAAATTTTATTTGTATAGAAAATTTTGTCAAAATTTCATTTCTTTAAAAAATTTAGTCTAAATTTTATTTCTATTGAAATTTTTTTCAAAATTTTATTTATATAGGAAATGTTGTTAAAATTTAATTTCTTTAGAAAATTTTGTAAAAAATGTATTTTTATTTACATACAGAAAATTTATGAAATACCATGAAGTACAACTGTGGCAACCGTGACTACAATACTACGGTAGTCTTTCTAAGCGGATATAAAACTAAAACAAAAATTTAAAATTGAGGAGTTAACAAACAAAATTTTATTTTCTTTAAAATTCAGTCTAAAGGAGCTTTTGCAAATAATCTTCCAATGGAATTTTTGTTGAAATTTAGTGAAAAGTACTTTTTAAAAATTGTATTTTCCATCCCTGTTGTATGTTAGGTTATGTGGCAGCCCGATGTATCAGGCTCACTTAGACTATTCAGTCCATTGTGAGACCACAGTGGTGAACTTCTCTCTTATCACTGAGTGCTGCCCGATTCCATGTTAAGCTCAATGACAATGGACCTCCTTTATCGATGGACCATCGACACTGTCGGCTATTATATAAATACATTTAATTTTTGCAAAATTTTTATAGCAACTTAATAAATAATGATTGATTGTGGGTGCACAGAAAAAAATATCACCAAAATATTTCCAATTAAAAAATTAATTGAAGTTGAAATTTTTTTTCAATTAATAAATTAATTGATACAATTAACTTTTTAATCATGATAGAAACATTAAGTTAATTAAGTCAATGATTGAAAATTTTAAAATTTTTAATTAAAAAATTAATTGATACAATTAACTTTTTAATTTTTAATTAAAAATGTATTTCAAACAATCATTTGTTAATCCAAATAAAAACTCTAAGTCAATTCAGAAAGTAATTAAAAATAGTTACCTTTTTTAATTAATAAATTAATTGAGTTTTGCAATCAACATCAATTAAATTTTTAATTGAATCAATTAAAAAATTAATTGAATTTTTCTGAAAAATCAATTAATTTTTTAATCAAGAATTTTTTCTATGCCCAATTAAAACTGTGATTGATACTATCATTTAAGTGATTGAAGACATTTCAATTAAAAAATTAATTGGATCAATTAATTTGGTGATTGAATCAGAAAATTTTTTTTTTTGTGTGTGGAATGTTCAAAATTGTGTCAAAAACACAACAATTATTAATACATTTTTATACCCTCCACCATAGGGGTATATTAACTTTGTTATTCCGTTTGTAACACATCGAAATATTGCTCTAAGATAATAAAGTATATATATTCTGGGTCGTGGTGAAATTCTGAGTCGATCTGAGCATGTCCGTCTGACCGTCTGTTGAAATCACGCTAACTTCCGAACGAAACAAGCTATCGACTTGAAACTTCGCACAAGTAGTTGTTATTGATGTAGATCAGATGGTATTGCAAATGGGCCATATCGGTCCACTTTTACGTATAGCCCCCATATACACGGACCCCCAAATTTGGCTTGCAGAGCATATAAGAGAAGCATATTTCATCCAATCTGGCTAAAATTTGGTACATGGTGTTGGTATATGGTCTCTAACACCCATACAAAAATTGGTCCACATCGGTCCATAATTATATATAGCCCCATATAAACCGATTCCCAGATTTGGTTTGTGGATCCTCTAAGAGAAGCAAATTTCATCCGATACGGCTGAAATTTGGTACATGGTATTAGTATATGGTCTCTAACAACCATGCAAAAATTGGTCCATATCGGTCCATAATTATATATAGCCCCCATATAAACCGATCCCCCGATTTGGCTTGGGGAGCCTCAAAGAGAAGCAAATTTCATCCGATCCGGCTTAAATTTGGCACATGGTGTTGGTCCATATCGGTCAATAATTATATATAGTTCCCATATAAATCGATTCCCAGATTTGGTTTGTGGATCCTCTAAGAGAAGCAAATTTCATCCGATATGGCTGAAATTTGGTACATGGTATTAGTATATGGTCTCTAACAACCATGCAAAAATTGGTCCATATCGGTCCATAATTATATATAGCCCCTATATAAACCGATCCCCAGATTTAGCTTGCGGAGCCTCAAAGAGAAGCAAATTTCATCCGATCTTGCTGAAATGTGGTACATCGTGGTAGTATATAGTCTCTAACAACCATGCAAAAATTGGTCCACATCGGTTCATAATTATATATAGACCCCATATTAACCGATCCCCAGATTTGACCTCCGGAGCCTCTTGGAGGAGCAAAATTCATCTGATCCGGTTCAAAGTTGGAACGTGGTGTTAGTACATGGCCGCTAACAACCATACCAAAATTGGTCCATATCGGTCTATAGTTATATGTAGCCGATCTCCAATCACACAAAAATTGGTCCATATCGGTTCATAATCATAGTTGCCACTCGAGCCAAAAATAATCTACCAAAATTTTATTTCTATAGAAAATTTTGTCAACATTTTATTTCTATAGAAAATTTTGTCAAAATTTCATTTCTATAGAAAATTTTGTCAAAATTTTATTTCTATGGAAAATTTTTATTAAAATTTTATTTCTATAAAATTTTTTTTTAAAATTTAATTTCTATAAAAATTTTTATCAAAATTTTATTTCTATAGAAAATTTTGTCAACATTTTATTTCTATAGAAAATTTTGTCAAAATATCATTTCTATAGAAAATTTTGTCAAAATTTTATTTCTATAGAAAATTTTTATTAAAATTTTATTTCTATAGAAATTTTTTTTAAAATTTAATTTCTATAAAAATTTTTATCAAAACTTTATTTCTATAGAAAATTTTGTCAAAATTTTATTTCTATAGAAAATTTTGTCAACATTTTATTTCTATAGAAAATTTTGTCAAAATTTCATTTCTATAGAAAATTTTGTCAAAATTTTATTTCTATAGAAAATTTTGTCAAAATTTTATTTCTATAGAAAATTTTGTGAAAATTTTATTTCTATAGAAAATTTTGTTAAAATTTTATTTCTACAGAAAATTTTGTCAAAATTTTATTTCTATAGAAAATTTTGTCAAACTGAATTATATACGTATTTAATCGATCTTTTCTGTATGTATATACATACATGTATATACATACATGTATATACATACATGTATATACATACAATTTAGAAGGCGGTGTTAGGAGGTTTTAATATACCTTGCCATCGGCAAGCGTTACCGCAACTTAAGTAATTCAATTGTGGATGGCAGTGTTTAGAAGAAGTTTCTACGCAATCCATGGTGGAGGGTACATAAGCTTCGGCCTGGCCGAACTTACGGCCGTATATACTTTTTCTTATTTAAATCGATATTTTTGATTAAATGACTGCAAAATTTGAGTCGAGATGAGTCGACATATTCGGCGGCGGCGTCTACTGACAAAAACTGGTCGTCGTCGGCTAAAATTGGCGGCGCGACTCGGCGGCTTCATTCTCTGCTCACATGGTATGAATGAAATGTCAATTTTCGGATAAGCGTAATATGATTTAACCCTCTAATGCCCAAGCCCGTCTTTAGGCGGTCTTCATTTAATAAGGAAGCTTTTAGTAAAACACACCTTAAGACAACAAAAATGGGTAAAATAAAAAGAAAAAATGTACTGAATTTTATCGTATAAACTTTTCTTGTATAGTTTTCTTGCTTTCGTGTCGTTAGCATTGAAAATTTAATCAGCTGGCAAAAAAAATTGGGGCATTAGAGGGTTAATAACCCTGCCAACAGTTTCTTAATTTGACAGCACTTCGGAGAATCCCCACCTCGACGGAAACAGTCGTAAACGATATCCAAAATTCGTCGGGAAAGCGCCCTCATTATTGAGAAGTTGTATCACGCCAAATTACTACATTAAAGCATCGCATGAAGGAAATTATTAGGTGCCTTTTTAGATAGTTTTAGAATGAAGCCAATATGAGTCCCCAAGTAAAGCACGAATGTTTTCATCTTTATTAATTTGAATAAAAATTTATAAATTTTTCCATATATAACATTTACACAACTAAAATCACATAGACCATAACGTTTAAATTATTAATTTAATGTTTAAATTAATAAAGGCTACAAGTTGCAATTCTGTTATATTCTGCTGATTATTCAAGGCAGCAAATTTGGAATGTCGTTTTTCACCAATATACCTTTCACAATTTTAAGCGTAATAACTATATTTTAGCACTTATTTTTAGTTTTTATTCAAATTTATAAGAAGCTATTTGCGCTTGGTGGTTCACAAAATATCAAAATTGCTCTTGCAATAATAGTGATGGAAAAATACTTTCATATACATTTCGTACTTTTTGGTACATTTCCCCATCACAATGGACATTTGTTGTAGTGCCACTTACGAGTCTGTGGTAGCGATAGGGATGAAACTTTGAAATCATGGCAGGGAATAGAAAATCGCTCGCCTCCGAATAAACAAATTTAGCACTCCAGCCATCGCCACCCCCGCTGCTGAAGGCAAAAATCTCCGCCGACAAAATTGGTCGGCTAAATTCTCTGGTTCACACTACGGTCGAAAGCTACATGTCATACATGACATTTGAAATCTCTCTTTTGAGACATTATGCTCAAAATGCACATTTTTCAAGATTTGAAATCTCTTTATTTTATAAGGCAATTAATTTGAATTCTACACACAGAGGATAGATTAGCTGGAATTCTGTTGAATTTATGTACATTCTGTATTTAGAAATAAATAAAAGTTGATTATACCAATTTTCTGTACTTACATGCAATTGTTCATACCTGTAACCATAAGTTGAGATTTTTAACAGATTTTCTGTCGTGCTACTAGATAATTGGTTGTGGCAACCAAACCTACCTCATTTGATTAATTTTGATTCAAATTGGTAGATACGACCAACCGTAAGGAAAATTCTCAACTATCATTCAGCAGTTACCATTTTCATATAGTATTCACAACCGAATAACATTTCGAATTTTTTAAATGTCATTTGTATTAATGAAAATAAGTTGAAGAATTTTTTGTATTATTTGAAACTTTAAAACAAACAAAAAAACGGCAAAAAATATCGATATTATCTGCTATTTGTGATCGTAACACAGCAACAATGGCCTGTAATGAGGATGTGGGCAAGAAATTCATTGGAAATATTTTTTAGAGAACTCAACTCATTGTGCCGCACTTCTAGCATGTATGAAACATAAATTCGGAGGTTGAGGTTCAGCTTGGATCCTGAACTTTGTAAGAGGTAAAATCTACTCTCCCAAGCAGATCGATTTTACTTCTAGTCCCGTGCAATTTGGGTGATTAGTGCTCCTTCTTGTCCCTGAAGAAGATAATTCGAGAGACCGGTGTATATGAGAACAATATCAAACCTATACCAATATAAACCCAATTTTTCCAATTTTAGGAAAAAACAAATTAACTCTAGTTTTCCAATTTCAACAAAATCGGATAAAAATGTCGGTTTCGAGAAACACAAGAAGTCAGAGCGGGAAATCGTTCTATATGGGGCTATACCAAAAACTGGACCGATGCACTCCAAATTATCTATAGATTTCAATTTTCAAGCAACTCGAATATAAATTGCGATGTCTCCATGCTAAAGGACCCAACTCAGAGCATCACTTTATATGGTTCTATATTAAAACCATCTTCAAACTTAACCTGCGAGCAGACAAAAGACGAGTTTGTGTAAAATTTCAGCACGGTAAATTTATTATTGAAAGCTATAGCGTCATTACAACAGACACACAGCCAGAAATACAGAAGGATATCGTCTTAGAATTTCTGCCTGATCAAGAACATATATAGGTTTATATAGTCGGAAATCAATATTTCGTTTGCATTACAAGCGGAATGATATATTTATTACAATAGAATGATGGTGAGTATACAAGTAAGGCAAGTCTAAAGGCGGGCGGGTGCGCTATATTACACCCTACACCATTCTGTAGATGTGCAATTTCGATACCATTTATGTATACAATTTCAAAATTTTCCGAAGCGACACTATGACATCCGTCGTCATTGGGCGAATGATATGTATTAGAGATATATCTAAACCTGATCCGCTTTCGACCAAATTTAGCGTATCTAGCTATAATGTCAATTTTACTATCACTGCAGAATTTCATGTAAACCGGAGTAAAAGTTTGACGTCAGTGTTTATACACACAGAAAACAGTTTGGTTGGAATTCCTGATAGTAACCGACTCGAACCATTTTACGCCCATATCTAAAACATGTCCAGATGTTTATGTAATATGTTACGGATCAGTCCCCTTTATAAGTCCTGCATGGTGTAGGGTACTTAGGATTCGGCCAGGCCGATTTTTCTGTCGTTTTTATTTGTACAAATCAATTTATTAATCGATGGTTTTTTGTTATTTTAGCAAAGATTTTTTGCCGGTTTGAATGATTTGATCAATTTACAACGAAGGATATGTAAGCTGATTAACAACCAACTTAATTGCAAAAAAAATCAATTTTCATCTTTTGTTATGAAATATCTTGTAGTTAGAAAAGTTTGTACCACTATAAACATATTTAAATATAATAAAGTATTTAACTGGAAAGGAATTGATGACTATTATCAAGGTTAAGCAACACAACCGAATTATGAAGGTAAACACAACCAATGTCGTCGGCAGACCCAACCAACACAATATGTGATATTAGTTGTATCGACCGAATCATTCGGGTGACACAACTGCCAACTGATAGTAGCTGCAACTGCCAAAAGGAGGTTGGCAATAAATTCGGTTATCACAACCAATCCGTATTCTCTGTGTATTTAAAATGGATTTCGGAAGTTTATTGTTAATGGCGATTTGGAAATCCAGAAAAAGCGTGGATTGTTACCGAATAGAAAATTTGTATCGCCTTAGCCGCCGACGACCAAACTTGGCTTCATTCTCTGATCCTGAATGTGTATATTCTGTCCGACCTACTTGTTTTATATGGAATCGATTAATGATTTATCACCATTTGAAAAATTAACATTAATTTCTATTTATAATATATGATATATTGTATAAATGAACAAGATTTATATTAACATGGTCATTTGTCCAGTGAAATGTGTCATATGGTATAAAGTAAATTCCGCTTTGATTCAATTAAATTTATCTCCAAGCTGAATTAAATCTCCTAGCCATACGGAAACAAGTTTTCACAAGAAAACAAAGGGAATTTACCATGATTGCAATCTTAATACAAATCATGTATATTATTGTTACTAATACCTTGGTATTTGGAAAGTTGCTTTAAATATGAACTTAATTATGCATCATTACGAGTCGGATTATTATGGTCCATTTAATAAAATAAAGCCACCAATTTGTTGGCCAAATATAACAAAGCACGTCTTTGAGGTTATTATTATAAAAAAAAAAAAACAAAAAACGATGTTTTTACTAAGGGCGTGAAAGCCTTGTAAATAATTAGGAACAGAATGTAGGTTATTGGAAAGGAGGAGTGCTGTATTATGGTCATTTACTATGTATATATGACGTATTATTAAGTCGTATACGCGGATGAAAAAGACTGTTTTTCATATGTTTGGCTATAAACATTATATGTTTGGAACACAAATTTTTAAACACAATATTTTTGAGTGCAAGCATATAATGTTCATAAACTAGCATAACATGTTTGGGACATATATGTTAATATGTTAGAACATATTATGTTTGGGACATAAAATGTTTGTAAATATAATATGCTTGGATGCAAACATATATTAATTTAGAAATAGCCTATAAACATATATGTGTTTAGTAGCTTGGAGCGCTATTTAACAGGAAGCGATATTGAATTAAGTTGGTGGTTGTTGCTTGTTATTACAAAATTAACATTTTATTTTTCCTTGATCCTTACAAACTGTGTGGTCCGCTGCTCGAATCCCCGTCCGGCAAAAGGTAAAATTAAAATCAAAAAATCATACAATTGAATAATTTCTTCTACAATGTTTGTATTACAGAAAAAGGTGCTAAGAACTAAAAAATCTCGTGGAAGTGAGAAAGATGTGGGGGAATATACAATTGGGCAGAAACAAAATTTTGAGCATTCAGGTCGAAAACCTATGTTGTTAGCACCTATATTACCTGTTTATTTTCATAATTCATTATGATTGTAAATATATAAATAAATAAATAAAATTTTCAGCACAATATTGTTTGGGAGAATATTTTTTTAAGCATATAATATTTTTGGGTGCAAAATGCTTCCAAACATATTATATGTTCACATAATAACATATTGTTTTTTGAAAGACAACATTATTGAATTTGGATGCAAAAATACAAAATGTTTGGAACTTAGACTACCCAAACATATATTGTTTAGACCAATATGCTTTCAAACATATTATATATTGGAAGAGATCAAACATATAAATGTTTGGGCAATACCCAAAAATATATATGCTTGAAGCAAAATATGTTTGGGAGTATATGTTACAGAAGCGATTTTTTGTGAGCGTGTAGTGCCCACGGTTGCCACTCGAGCCAAAAATAATCTACCAAACAAAAAAATCTTCTATAATCTAATTTCGCCAAAATTTTATTTTTGTAGAACTGTTTGCCAAAGTATTATTTCTATAGAAAATTTTGCCAAAATGTTATTTCTATAGAAAATTTTCCCACAATTTGTATTTCTATAGAAAATTTTGCCAAAATTTTATTTATATAGAAAATTTTACCGAAATTTTATTTCTATAGAAAATTTTGCCAAAATTTTATTTCTATAGAAAATTTTGCCAAAATTTTATTTCTATAGAAAATTTTGCCAAAATGTTATTTCTATAGAAAATTTTACCAAAATTTTATTTCTATAGAAAATTTTGCCAAAATTTTATTTCTATAGAAAATTTTGCCAAAATTTTATTTCTATAGAAAATTTTGCCAAAATTTTATTTTCATAGAAAATTTTGCAAAAATTTTATTTCTATAGAAAATTTTACCAACATTTTATTTCTATAGAAAATTTTGCCACAATTTTATTTCTATAAAAAATACCCTTTACAATTTTAAGCGTAATAACTATGTTTCAGCACTTATTATTATTATTATTTTTATACCCACCACCATAGAATGGTGACGGGGGTATAATAAGTTTGTCATTCCGTTTGTAACACATCGAAATATCGATTTCCGACTATATAAAGTATATATATTCTTGATCAGGGAGAAATTCTAAGACGATATAACGATGTCCGTCTGTCTGTCTGTCTGGCTGTCTGTCTGCCTGTTGTAATCACGCCACAGTCTTCAATAATGAAGCAATCGTGCTGAAATTTTGCACAAACTCGTCTTTTGTCTGCAGGCAGGTCAAGTTCGAAGATGGGCTATATCGGTCCAGGTTTGGATATAGTCCCCATATAAACCGACCTCCCGATTTGGGGTCTTGGGCTTATAGAAATCGTAGTTTTTATCCAATATGCCTGAAATTGGAAATCTAGAGGTATTTTAGGACCATAAAGAGGTGTGCCGAAAATGGTGAGTATCGGTCCATATTTTGGTATAGCTCCCATATAGACCGATTTCCCGATTTTACTTCTTGGCCTTCTAGAATCCAAAGTTTTTATCCTATTTGCCTGAAATTGGAAATCTAGAGGTATTTTCGGGTCATAAAAAGGTGTGCCGAAAACGGTGAGTATCGGTCCATATTTTAGTATAGCCCCCATAAGAACGATCTCCCGATTTAACTCCTTGGGTTTCTAGAAACCGTAGTTTTTATCTGATTTGCCTGAAATTGTAAATATTCTGGTATTTTAGGCTCACAAAAAAGTGTATCGGATTAAGTTTTTATCGGTGCATTTGATAATGCCTCCATATAGACCGACTTCACTTCTTGAGGGTGTAGAAGGCGCACTGATCATGAAAATAGCTTGAAACTCAATGTAAAATTTCCAGATTTTACTTCTACAGATTTAAGATTTCAAATCCAGACGTTATTTTATAATTTTCTTGCACACTTACAAGAGATGTTAATGATTCCTCAAAAACTCAAACAAAAATGGTTCTTATAAATCCAGAATCTGATATAGTCCTCATAGGTGAAATCTTTAAATTTATCTTCGGGAAGTGTCCTCAAGTCCTCAAGCCCTCCTGAAATTTCAAATGAAACCCTAATATTTGGTTCATGGTGGTGGGTATTTAAGATTCGGCCCGGCCGAACTTACTGCTGTATATACTTGTTTTTTATTTATAAGGAGCTATTTGCGCTTGGTGTTTCACAAACTATCAAAATGGCCCTTGTTACAAAATACTTTTTATTTCTATAGAAAATGTTGCCAAAATTTTATTTCTATAGAAAATTTTGCGAAAATGTTATTGTCTTAGAAAATTCTGCCACAATTTTATTTCTATAGAAAATGTTGCGAAAATTTTATTTCTATAGAAAATTTTGCGAAAATATTATTGTCTTAGAAAATTCTGCCACAATTTTATTTCTATAGAAAATTTAAAAAAAAGTTTATTTCTATGGAAAATTTTACCAACATTTTATTTCTAGAGAAAGTTTTGCCAAAATTTAATTTCTATGGAAAATTTTGCCAAAATTTTATTTCTATAGAAAATCTTGCCAAAATGTTATTTATATAGAAAATTTTGCCAATATTTTATTTCTATAGAAAATTTTGCCAAAATTTTATTTCTATGGAAAATTTTACCAAAATTTTATTTCTAGAGAAAATTTTGCCAAAATTTTATTTCTACAGAAAATTTTGCCAAAATTTTATTTCTATAGAAAATTTTGCCAATATTTTATTTCTATAGAAAATTTTGCCAAAATTTTATTTCTATAGAAAATTTAACAAAAATTTTATTTCTATAGAAAATTTTACCAATATTTTATTTCTGGAGAAATTTTGCCAAAATTTTATTTCTACAAAAAATTTTGCCAAAATTTTATTTCTATAAAAAATGTTGCCAATATTTTATTTCTATAGAAAATTTTGCCAAAATTTTATTTCTATAGAAAGTTTAACAAACATTTTATTTCTATAGGAAATTTTACCAATATTTTATTTCTAGAGAAAATTTTGCCAAAATTTTATTTCTATAGAAAGTTTAACAAAAATTTTATTTCTATCGAAAATTTTGCCAAAATTTTATTTCTAGAGAAAATTTTGCCAAAATTTTGTTTCTAGAGAAAATTTTGCCAAAATTTTATTTCTAGAGAAAATTTTACCAAAATTTTATTTCTAGAGAAAATTTTGCCAAAATTTTATTTCTATAGAACATTTTGCCAAAATTTTTTTTTCTATAGAAAATTTAACAAAAATTTTATTTCTATCGAAAATTTTGCCAAAATTTTATTTTCATAGAAAATTTTGCCAAAATTTTATTTCTATAGAAAATTTTGCCAATATTTTATTTCTATAGAAAATTTTGCCAAAATTTTATTTCTATAGAAAATTTAACAAAAATTTTATTTCTATGGAAAATTTTACCAAAATTTTATTTCTATAGAAAATTTAACAAAAATTTTATCTCTATCGAAAATTTTGCCAAAATTTTATTTGTATAGAAAATTAAAAAAAAAAGTTTTATGTCTATGGAAATTTTTACCAAAATTTGATTTCTAGAGAAAATTTTGCCAACATTTTATTTCTATAAAAAGTTTTGCCAAATTTTATTTCTATATAAACATTTGCAAAACTTTTATTTCTATAGAAAATGAGGAATACTTTGCAATATCTACCAAAACATCAAGAATTTTACCAATCTACCAAAAAGTAAAAAATTCCATTTTGGTAGGATTCTACAAAACTGTAGCCTACCGCATATATAGGTCCCGAAATATTCGATTGACTTGTTTAACTTAAACCGCTGCATAGGCAACACTATTGATGTTGATCAAATCACTCCCTATTGTGAATGATACAACTATTGCTATCGGTAGCGTTATTGCTTACAACTTGTCTTAGAGCCGTTTTCTAACTGTCTTATTATTAGTAATCGTATCGTTACGACATCTGATCCCATATAAAATTTTTACTAACCCTACCGGTTAAATATTAATCGGAGGATGAGAAACTGGTCATTGGTTGTCTTGTACTACTGGTTAGCCTCTATATTTCATTTGTCATAAACACATTCTGAACATTATTGTCCAACACTAGAAAACACACTAATTTCCAATTAGCGAAAATATTCGTCTTGTACTTGAACAAGTTTAACCAAATGCAAGCCTATATCCAAAATTGCCATGACAAAGCACTTGTGACAAATATTTGGCACCTTATTTTCTGTCCAAATATTCCCCGCAAATGGTTTTGTCAGTCAATGTAGTGACATGTCATTGATTTTGATGATATGGTATGATGACTATAAGTAAGGTAACATAATAGATTCGTTCACTAGACCACCCGTGGATTAATGTCTGATCCAAACTACATCATGACAGTTGGATAATTACACCTATGAAATCTTTGGTATTTTGTTTAATTCGAATTTGCCACGTAAATAAATAATGACCAATTGTTTTAATTAATAGACTCCACTCTATGTGAACTGGTATTGGAATATCAAACCTATTAAATTGGCATGGCTGAAATACACATACAAAACAAGTGCAATATCATGGAGACAGTTTAGATTCAAAATCTTTTGTGTAGAAGACCTCTAAATTGTTTATGTGACAAAAATCCTAAGAAGTCTAATGCAAGAAACCAGAAACAAGTTCAAGGTTCCAAGTAAGTTCATTGCGTTAATCAAGATAATCGACTTAAGATTAAGTTGCGAGGAGGTGTTTAAATGACTATGACCACTGAAGGAATTAACATTGGGTATAGGTAAGATAAATTGTTAAATACGGTGAATTACCAGAATTTATTCTGATAATCGGTTGATAGTTTCGCTACAAATTGAGGATGCTGATGAGGAATGCACACTGGGGTAATTGACACCCAAAAGTGTGAATAAATCATCCAAGCTTCTCAATAACGCAATATATATTTTTTTAGTTAGGAAACAGTTATTAGATACAAGAAACGTCATAAAATCATTTACTTTAATGTAACTTTATTTTTATACCCACCACCATAGGATGGGGGGTATTTAGCTTTGTCATTCCGTTTGTAACACATCGAAATATTGCTCTAAGACCCCATAAAGTATATATATTCTGGGTCGTGGTGAAATTCTGAGTCGATCTGAGCATGTCCGTCCGTCCGTCCGTCTGTTGAAATCACGCTAACTTCCGAACGAAACAAGCTATCGACTTGAAATTTGGCACAAGTAGTTGTTATTGATGTAGGTCGGATGGTATTGCAAATGGGTCATATCGGTCCACTTTTACGTATAGCCCCCATATAAACGGACCCCAAAATTTGGCTTGCGAGGCCTCTAAGAGAAGCAAATTTCATCCGATCCGGCTGAAATTTGGTACATGGTGTTAGTATATGGTCTCTAACAACCATGCAAAAATTGGTCCACATCGGTCCATAATTATATATAGCCCCCATATAAACCGATCCCCCGATTTGGCTTGCAAGGCCCCTTAGAGAAGCAAATTTCATCCGATCCGGCTGAAATTTGGTACATGGTGTTAGTATATGGTCTCTAACAACCATGCAAAAATTGGTCCACATCGGGCCATAATTATATATAGCCCCCATATAAACCGTTCCCCCGATTTGGCTTGCAAGGCCCCTAAGAGAAGCAAATTTCATCCGCTCCGGCTGAAATTTGGTACATGGTGTCAGTATATGGTCTCTAACAACCACGCAAAAATTGGTCCACATCGGTCGATAATTATATATAGCCCCCATATAAACCGATCCCCCGATTTGGCTTGCGAGGCCTCTAAGAGAAGCAAATTTCATCCGATCTGGCTGAAATTTGGTACATGGTGTTAGTATATGGTCTCGAACAACCATGCAAAAATTGGTCCACATCGGTCCATAATTATATACAGCCCCATATAAACCGATCCCCCGATTTGGCTTGCGAGGCCTCTAAGAGAAGCAAATTTCATCCGATCCGGCTGAAATTTGGTACGTGATGTTAATATATGGTCTCTAACAACCATGCAAAAATTGGTCCACATCGGTTCATTATTATATATAGCCCCCATATAAACCGATCACCAGATTTGACCTCCGGAACCTCTTGGAAGACCAAAATTCATCTGATTCAGTTGAAATTTGGTACGTGGTGTTAATATATGGCCTCAAACTCCCATGCAAAAATTGGTCGATATCGGTCCATAATATATATAGGCCCCATATAAACCGATCCCCAGATTTGACCTCCAGAGCCCCTTGGAAGAGCAAAATTCTTCCCATTCGGTTGAAATTTGGTACGTGATGTTAGTATATGGTATCTAACAACCATGCGGGAATAAGAAGTTTTAAGATACCACAACCCAAGTAATTCGATTGTGGATGACAGTCTTTCGTAGAAGTTTCTACGCAATCCATGGTGGTGGGTACATAAGATTCGGCCTGGCCGAACTTGCGGCCGTATATACTTGTTTTTCCTTAACCCTTTCACTACCGATGTCCACTTTGAAGGACATTCGAAAAAGACACCAAATTCTATTTTTCCACTTAGTTTTGATTTATTTCTCGATGTTATTTTAAAGTAGAGGCTTTAAGTTTTTAACATTAGGTTTATTTCGGTAGTGAAAGGGTTAAAATAAATGAAATACATATCCAATACAAAAATAAGAAACGGTTGTTAATTTTTCTTTTTAGTTTTTTATATTATTAGTCATCTGACATTGAGTCATCAGCAAAAACATCATCATCATCATCTTCTTCTTCTTTGTTTTCAAAATCATCATTATCTTCCATATCATCATTTTCAACATTATCCTCTTTTGGGGGTTTGAGGAGCTCCACAGCTGCAATAGGCAAATTTTGAAATTTTTTCTTTGGAAGCTTTCTTAGAGAACATATTAAAGGATCTGAAGTGATTAAAAATCTTCGGACAACAATGCATTAGACACTATTTGCGGTCCATGTATAAAATATTTATGCAGCGTTGGAGGTATACAATACCAAGGATATTTTTTAACAAACAATCCGCCAGTACTTAACCCTTTCGACCCTGAATTTTTATAGGTATCGCTAAAATTTTTTTTTACTTTTAATCATGTTGAAGTCATTTAAGAAGCGTCTAGCCAAAATTTCGGGTCGCCACGCCTATTCGTTTAGGCGGTAGAGAATGTTGCCTGTGGGCAACTTTGGGCAATTGTGACTACAAAATAGTTTGTTTTGCATTGATAGACGTATTACGTTTTATTGGATTTTTGTTAAGTTTTTTGTTATTTTACAGTAAATATATACTTAGATGCGCGCGTGAGTGGAATTTCAATCACGCTCAAACACATTCACGAAGAAATATTTGTACTCACGCACGCCATGTGGGTAGGAATTCACGGTCACGAAATTAATTCACGAAATGAAAAGTCATACTCGCGCACGATCACACATGAACAACATTTATGTCTCACGCTTTCGCACGATTCACGACAATTTTCTTAATTCATGACAAATCTCGTGAGTCACGAATATTTTCGCAACACGACAATTTTCGTGGCTCAATAAAATTCTGGTAATTAACGAAATTTCTCGTGATTCACGCTATTGAGTTGGATCGTGAGGGTGGGTTGGATCGTGAAAGTAAATTTTTATCGGGAGCGTGTTTTCGGAGAAAGTTTACTGACTCACAATCACGAACACAATCTGATTTTAACTCACGCTCACGCGCCACACATTTTTCTTCCATCCCGTTCACGCATATTCACGAGATTTCCTTTAAATTTCATTCACGGCTTCGCGTGAATCACGCGTGACTCACGAAAATGTTTTGTTTTTTTTTTTGTTTGTTTTTAACCCATGTCAATTTAACTGGCGGTGTAAAAAACCAAAGTATTATAAAGCGTCAATATTCGTGCTAATCCACTAGTATGTTGCCAAGAAGTGGCTTCCTCCCTTTTTACGATTCCTTCCAAATTCCCCACTGCACTGCAGATATGTTTTCCACATCATCGCCGCATTTCTCGTCACTGGGACATCCCAATTGAAGTTCAAAATTTTTTCAAAATCATTGTTTTTCAAACCTTTTTTCTCCAGGCCTTATGTTCAAAAATATGTAATTTTACTACCACAATTGCCTAAAGTTGCCCACAGGCAACTTTTCAATTTTAAAAATTTCTCATCTGTTGTTTTTTCGCAATTCTAAGATTTGACTTCCAGAAATATTTTATTTGACATGTACTACAATAGATTTAATAAAAACTTTCAACATTTTAGTTGTAATTTTTGAAAAAAGTCACATGTATAAAAACCTCTTTTTAAATTCGCAAATATTTTTTTCTTGAGGTACGTGCGTATTAATGAATTTTTTTTTTGCTAATTGACAACCAAATTAGCTGATTTTTCATTCAACTTGAAGGAAACACTTGTAGCTTTCGATACCGTTACAGTTTTATGAACAAAAACAAAAACAACGCTGACAGTGAGTCTCAAAACACAAAAAGTTGCCCACAGGCAACTTTAGGGTCGAAAGGGTTAAAGCAAATTGTCGAAACTTCTCTATTTCGATTTCAATTACAACAACAGTAACACTAACTTGACGTACACATATTATTTTTGTTTTTACTTGCATTTTTCAGTTGCATGGGCATACAAAAAAAATTATTTTTTTAACAGGGGCAAGTATGGGCAAAATTTTTTTTCGTTAGCATATCACTTACATTTGCCGTTTCAAGAAAAAAATGCATTTCCACTGAATTCAGTGGTATTCACAACTCTATGCCTACCTATATACCTAAAAACACACATTTTATACGCCTGTACGGAAAAAATTATTAAAAATACAAACAGACACTTATTGTACTAATATATTCCATTAAAACTTAAAAAAATACCTGAGGTTGAAAGTTCCATTGTTAAAAAAAATTATACTTGTTTAATTTTTTAAGAAAAATCACTTTTAAATATCAAAACACTTGTGTTTTTTACAATGCGCGCACCAGAGTAAAGAAAACGTCAAATTTGCAATCGCAGTGCACAGATACCACTGGCTTTTTATACCCTCCATCATAGGATGGGGGTATATCAACTTTGTCATTCCGTTTGTAACACATCGAAATATTGCTCTAAGACCCCATAAAGTATATATATTCTGGGTCGTGGTGAAATTCTGAGTCGATCTAAGCATGTCCGTCCGTCCGTCCGTCTGTTGAAATCACGCTAACTTCCGAACGAAACAAGCTATCGACTTGAAACTTGGCACAAGTAGTTGTTATCGATGTAGGTCGGATGGTATTGAAAATGGGCCATATCGGTCCACTTTTACGTATAGCCCCCATATAAAGGGACCCTCAGATTTGGCTTGTGGAGCCTCTAACAGAAGCATATTTCATCCGATCCGGCTGAAATTTGGTATATTTTGTTGGTATATGGTCTCTAACAACCATGCAAAAATTGGTTCACATCGGTCCATAATTATATATAGCCCCCATATAAACCGATCCCCAGATTTGGCTTCTGGAGCCTCTAAGAGAAGCATATTTCATCCGATCCGGCTGAAATTTGGTACATGGTGTTGGTATATGGTCTCTAACAACCATGCAAAAATTGGTCCACATCGGTTTATAATTATATATAGCCCCCATATAAACCGATCCCCAGATTTGGCTTCTGGAGCCTCTAAGAGAAGCAAATTTCATCCGATCCGCCTGAAATTTGGCACATGATATTGGTATATGGTCTCTAACAACCATGCAAAAATTGGTCGACATCGGTTCATAATTATATATAGCCCCCATATAAACCGATCCCCAGATTTGGCTTGCGAAGTCTCCAAGAGAAGCAAATTTCATCCAATCCGGTTGTAATTTGGAACATGGTGTTAGTATATGATCTTTAACAACCGTGCCAGAATAGGTCCATATCGGTCCATAATTATATATAGCCCCCATATAAAACATTCTGCAGATTTGACCTCGGGAGCCTCTTGGAGGAGCAAAATTCATCCGATCCGTTCGCTAACAACCATACCAAAATTGGTCCAATCACACAAAAAGTGGTCCATATCGTTTCATAATCATGGTTGCCACTAGATCCAAAAATAATCTACCAAAATTTTATTTCTATAGAAAATTTTGTCAAAATTTTATTTCTAGAGAAAATTTTGTTAAAATTTTATTCGGTTCATAATAAAATTTTCATCATTGTCAAAATTTTATTTCTATAGAAAATTTTGTCAAAATTTTATTTCTATAGAAAATTTTGTTCAAATTTTATTCGGTTCATAATCATGGTTGCCACTGGAGCCAAAAATAATCTACCAAGATTTTATTTCTATAGAAAATTTTGTCAAAAGTTTAATTCTATAGAAAATTTTGTTAAAATTTTATTTCTGTAGAAATTTTTGTCAAAATTTTCTTTCTATAGAAAATTTTGTCAAAATTTTTATTTCTATAGAAAAGTTTGTGAAAATTTTATTTCTATAGAAAATTTTGTTAAAATTTTACTTCTGTAGAAAATTTTGTCAAAATTTTATGTCCACTTTGTCAAACTGAATTATATACGTATTGGATCGATCTTTTTTGATTTAATATATACCACGTATGGACTTACATAAAATTTAGAAGATGGTGTTAGGAGGTTTTAAGATACCTTGCCATCTGCAAGCGTTACCGCAACTTAAGTAATTCGATTGTGGATGGCAGTGTTTAGATGAAGTTTCTACGCAATCCATGATGGAGGGTACATAAGCTTCGACCTGGCCGAACTTACGGCCGTATATACAGAATTTTGTTCTCTTTCGAACGGTACCCACACGCTCACAAAAAATCGCTTCTGTAACATATACTCCCAAACATATTTTGCTTCAAGCATATACATTTTTGGCTATTGCCCAAACATTTATATGTTTGATCTCTTCCAATATATAATATGTTTGAAAACATATTGGTCTAAACAATGTATGTTTGGGTAGTCAATTTCCAAACATTTTGTATTTTTGAATCCAAATTCAATAATGTTGTCTTCCAAAAAACAATATGTTATTATGTGAACATATAATATGTTTGGAAGCATTTTGCACCCAAAAATATTATATGCTTAAAAAAATTCTCCCAAACAATATTGTGCTCAAAATTTTATTTATTTATTTATATATCTACAATCATAATGAAAATAAACAGGTAATATAGGTGATAACAACATAGGTTTTCGACCTGAATGCTCAAAATTTTGTTTCTGCCCAATTGTATATTCCCCCACATCTTTCTCACTTCCACGAGATTTTTTAGTTCTTAGCACCTTTTTCTGTAATACAAACATTGTAGAAGAAATTATTCAATTGTATGATTTTTTTTATTTTAATTTTACCTTTTGCCGAACGGGGATTCGAACAGTGGACCACACAGTTTGTAAGGATCAAAGAAGTAGCTGATCAATTGCCCAAGGAAAAATAAAATGTTAATTTTGTAATAACAGGCAACAACCACCAACTTAATTCAATATCGCTCCCTGTTAAATAGCGCTCCAAGCTACTAAACACATATATGTTTATAGGCTATTTCTAAATTAATATATGTTTGCATCCAAGCATATTATATTTACAAACATTGTATGTCCCAAACATAATATGTTCTAACATATTAACATATATGTCCCAAACATGTTATGCTAGTTTATGAACATTATATGCTTGCACTCAAAAATATTGTGTTTAAAAATTTGTGTTCCAAACATATAATGTTTATAGCCAAACATATGAAAAACAGTCTTTTTCATCCGTGCATCATGAATGGGTATCTTCGATTTGAATTTTTGAATTAATCCCACAAATCGGTATGAAATACCCCAATGTGGAATGTGGCAATTCCAAAACGGCCGCCCATCCAAATATCTTGCAGTCAAAAGGGCTTTGCTCAAATAAATTTGACAAATATACTTTTTCTGTGTTGGTTAAGCTACTCTTGTAGTTTAGTCAACATATGGTCTGAGCTGAGATCATAGACCAATTAAAATAGAGACATACCTTGACAATTAACCATGGTTTTGTTTATTTGCAGTGCGCAGTCATTCCACTCAATTGCGCAGTCCAGTGACTCAATTTCTTTTTTTGAAAACGAGAATTACCGTAAAAATCACTCAATTTGCATTACAAGAAATGTGTGGATGTATAGAACTTTATATGCTTTTACAAAATTTGATGTTTCATCACGAAAACAAGGCCTAAATAGCTAAAATTAAATATTAACAAAAAATCTAACAAGGTTGGCCAAATAAACAACAACAAGTATATACGGCCGTAAGTTCAGCCAGGCCGAATCTTATGTACCCTCCACCATGGATAGCGTAGAAACTTCTACGAAAGACTGTCATCCACAATCGAATTACTTGAGTTGTGGTATCTTAAATCTTCTTAACATCGTTTTCTAAATTGTTAGTTAGTCCATACGTGATATATATTAGACAAAAAATGTATGTATAGGTAAATCTACAAATAATTACGAATCTATATGGACTTTTGCACGGTACGTAGGGAGCCAGAATTGAAATATGGGTGTCGCTTATATGGGGGCTATATACAATTATGAACTTGATTTGGACCAATTTTTGTGCGATTGGGGATCGATTTATCTGAGTGCTATATATAACTATAGACCGATATGGACCTAGCACATTGTACCAAGAGGCTCCAAAACCAAATCTCGGGATCGGTTTATATGGGGGCTATATATAATTATGGACTGATATGAACCTATTCCTACATGGTTATTGGATACCATATACTAACATCACGTACCAAATTTGAACTGAATCAGATGAATTTTGCTCTTCCAAGTGGCTCCGGAGGTCAAATCTGGTGATCGGTTTATATGGGGGCTATATATAATTATGGACCGATGTGGACCAATTTTTGCATGGTTGTTAAAGACCATATACTAACACCATGTACCAAATTTCAGCCGGATCGGATGAAATTTGCTCATCCATGAGGCTCCGCAAGCCAAATCGGGGGATCGGTTTATATGGGGGCTATATATAATTATGGACCAATGTGGACCAATTTTTGCATGGTTGTACCACTATGTACCAAATTTCAGCCGGATCGGATGAAATTTTCTTCTCTTAGAGGCTCCGCTAGCCAAATCTGGGGATCGGTTTATATGGGGGCTATATATAATTATGGACCGATGTGGACCACTTTTTGCATGGTTGTTAGAGACCCATATAAACCTCCGAAAGCAAAATTCATTCGATCCTGTTGAAATTTGGTGCGTGGTGAAATTTAGTACATTGCGCTAGTATATGGACGCTAACAACCATGCCAAAATTGGTCCATATCGGTCTATAGTTATATATAGCCGATCCCCAAAAATAATTTACCAAAATTGTATTTCTATAGAAATTTTTGTCAAAATTTTATTACTATAGAAAATTTTGTCAAAATTTTATTATGGAAAATTTTGTCAAAATTTTATTACTATACAAAATTTTATCAACATTTTATTTCTATAGAAAATTTTGCCACAATTTTATTTCTATTGAAAATTTTGTGAAAATTTTATTACTATATGTTACAAAATTTTGTCAAAATTTTATTTCTATAGAAAATTTTGTCAAAATTTTATTTCTATAGAAAATTTTGTCAATATTTTATTTCTATAGAAAATTTTATCAAAATTTTATTTCTAGAGAAAATTTTGTCAAAATTTTATTTCTATAGAAAATTTTGTCAACATTTTATTTCTATAGAAAATTTTATTAAACTGAATTATATACGTATTTAATCGGCTTTTTTTATTTTTGTTTTATATATACCCCGTAAGGGGACGGTTTTAAGAAGTTTTAAGATACCTTGATATCGGCAAGTGTTACCGCAACCCAAGTATTTAATTCCATTGTGGATGACAGTCTTTAGTACACGTTTCTGTGCAATCCATGGTGGAGGGTACATAAGATTCGGCCTGGCCGAACTTACGGCTGTATATACTTGTTTTTATGATAGCCAGATATCAATTCAGCTGGTATAATGTCCAACTTATTTAAACTAAATATTATTAAAATATTTATTCGAGCTTATTGGAAAAGTAGATTAAGATAATTGATACTATTAAGTAATTGAAAAGAAAATGTCATATACCAATCTACATAAGTCTGACTAAACACATGTTTCATTGCTGCACTGAAAAAAATATTGTCGTGAGGTCAAAGATTTCATGTCTTTAAAATACGAATAAAAATTTTGCTTAGCATAGAAGACGCATTTCTCTTAAAAAAAGTTATTTTCCTTGTCCAAAAGTCGATAAGCTTTTCAATGAAGTCGTATTGTCCTTATAATTAAGTGATTGGACTTAAAAATGGGTATCTTAACATGAAAGAAAAAATGTATAGGCTAAGGTCAACTTGACTTTAATAATTCAGAAAAATTCTTTAAATTTAATGAAATTGTCTTTAAATTTGTTGTCTTTTTGCATCTTGACTACAAAGCAAAAAATCGTTCAAATATAGGATATGTTTTTCAAAACTTTATTTTAAAGAAGTTTTTTACTTCAAACATAGCATAATTTCTACTGGAAGTCGAGTCCTAATTTGTCCGTTAACTCGTTTTTAAAGGACTTTGATAGCATATGAAGAAAAAAAGCTCAGAAAGCGAAAAATTAAAATTTGCTTCCTAGAAGCAAGTACACAAAACCTAAATTTAAAAGAGAATTGTGTCGTAAAAGTATCCTTACTTGTATTCTCGCTGCTTTGGCTCGGAATCAATACCAAATTTTTTAAAGTAAAGACAAAATCTTTGGAACCGAGTATGCTTTTTTTTCAGTGTGGGTAATTCGAATTTCCATAGCCTTTAGTATAGATCTGGCGGTGGGATATGATTCATTTTGGGAATTATGTTCTAATTTCTTATTGAAATTACTAACGAGAATTATTCTTCCCAAATGAAACCATTTTTCACCTCCACAATTTCTAATTTTGCGATAAATTTCAATTCAACGTCTATCACAAAAATAATACATTGATCTTCCAAACAAACTTTTTTATAGACGAAAAAATTTTTCAAACGATATCCTTGGTCTAAATTTCGTTTGAGAGAGACTATATTGTGTGTGTATGAAAACCCTCTGAATCACTCAGAAATATCATTAGAGAAGATAATTCGTCACAGAAAACTATTTTGGTGCTAATACACGAATATTGTACCCTAATATTAGGCGTTAAAAAGATACAGGAAAATCCTAAATCTTAAATTTCACCACGCATACTTTAGTTATATCACACCTTCGTTATCTTAGAAAATCTTATAGAAGATCAACAAAAGCCAGTATATAAATGCGCTATATACCATATTTACACAAGTAAATAAATAGGCATATATTGATAACAGTAATCAAATATGAAAAGACGTTCGCTTTCTTCAATATTCATTTCCGAATAGATTTTACATTGAGGCAGGAAAATATGTCAGTAAACTTTATATTGTTTACTTAAGGCTGCAAAGGAATGTCTAATAAAAACAAGTAAGGAAAGTCTAAAGTCGGACGAGGCCGACTATGTTATACCCTGCACCACTTTGTAGATCTAAATTTTCGATACCATATCACATCCGTCAAATGTGTTGGGTGCTATATAAAGGTTCGTCCCAAATACATACATTTAAATATCACTTGATTTGGACAGAATTTGATAGACTTTTACAAAATCTATAGACTTAAAATTTAAGTTGGCTAATGCACTAGGGTGGAACACAATTTTAGTAAAAAAAATATGGAAAACATTTAAATCTGAAGCAATTTTAACGAAACTTCGCAAAAGTTTATTTATGATTTATCGCTCGATATATATGTATTAGAAGTTTAGGAAAATTAGAGTCATTTTTACAACTTTTCGACTAAGCAGTGGCGATTTAACAAGGAAAATGTTGGTATTTGGACCATTTTTGTCGAAATCAGAAAAACATATATATGGGAGCTATATCTAAATCTGAACCGATTTCAATCAAATTTGGCACACATGACTATATTACTAATTGTACTCCTAGTGCAAAATTTCATCCAAATTGGGCCAAAACTCTGGCATCTGGGGCCATATAAGTGCATATCGGGCGAAAAATATATATGGAAGCTATATCTAAATCTGAACCGATTTCAATCAAATTTGGCACACATGACTATACTACCAATTGTACTCCTTGTGCAAAATTTCAAGCTAATCGGGATAAAACTCTGTCTTCTGGGTCCATATAAGTGCATATCGGGCGAAAGATATATATGGGAGCTATATCTAAATCTGAATAGATTTGAACCAAATTTAACACGCATAGCTACACTGCTAAATCTACTCCCTGTGCAAAATTTCAACCAAATTGCGCCAAAACTCTGGCTTTTAGGACCATATTAGTCCATATCGGGCGAAAGATATATATGGGAGCTATATCTAAATCTGAACCGATTTCAATCAAATTTTGCACACTTGACTATACGACAAAGTGTTATGTTTGTACAAAATTTCAAGCAAATTGGTATAAAACTCTGGCTGCTGGGTCCATATTAGTGCATATCGGGCGAAAGATATATATGGGAGCTATATCTAAATCTGAACCGATTTCTTCCAAAATCAATACTGTTCTATTCTGACCCAAATAAGGAACATGTGCCAAATTTGAAGGCGATTGGACTTAAATTGCGACCTAGACTTTGATCACAAAAATGTGTTCACAGACAGACGGACGGACGGACGGACGGACGGACATGGTTATATCGACTCAGGGACCCACCCTGAGCATTATTGCCAAATACACCATGTGTGTATCTCGTCTCCTTCTTGGTGTTACAAACATATGCACAAACTTATAATACCCTGTTCCACAGTGTGGCGCAGGGTATAAATTAGAGGTCTGCATCGAATAACTTTTCACTACATGTATGCAATTCGCTGTCGAATATAGTACATACACTGTCTTTCTCTCAGAGCGCAAGTAGTGAAGTGAAGAGAACACTTGCTTGTCAAATACCACCAAGTACTTATCCGAAACAATATGTGTTCCGAAAAAAAGGAACAATACAAATGTAAGTACTTGAGAAAAAGTACAACATGGATTCTCTTCACTTCACGTGGTACCACAAGTATTGCTCAGTTATGTGCGAAGCAAAACTTTCCATTATTATTAATCATAGATATGTATGTATGTCACATATTTCATATATTTATGTATGTCATACGCTTACCTTAACGTTTGCCGTTCTTTATATCGATCCGAAAACATATATTATGGAGATTAACTGTTTTCTTGTATTTCTGAAACTGCACGTGGTACATGGAGTACTCTATGAAGTTTTGTTCTCGCAACATACTCGACGTGATCACTCTGAGTACACTTCAATAAGAGAGAAAGAGGAATATGTGTTTGTTGGTAGTGACGACGTCAGAGTAGCAACAAGAAGTTACTCGTGGCTTTTGGTGTTCATTAAAATGTGTACCAATTGTTTTGCGACTCTATCAAATAGATGTACTCATTTAGCAAGTACACGTGTACTCTGCATTTACAAATGCAATTGTGCAGACCTCTAGTATAAATACTCTCATAACCACAGAAAAGCCACGCCAAACCAGAATGAAACCAGAGAGAATAAAAACACAAGAGAACGAAAGTGTGAAGCGAAACTGCGTCAGTAGGTGGCAGTGATGAGGAAAATGTCTCTAATAGCTCCGTTCGAGAACCCGAAATTTTAATGGAAGTCGTTTGTTTACACCAAAAACACAGCAAAAGCGAGCCGGAGAGAGATTACATTTGACAGTTATTACACGGATGAAAAAGACTGTTTTTCATATGTTTGGCTATAAACATTATATGTTTGGAACACAAATTTTTAAACACAATATTTTTGAGTGCAAGCATATAATGTTCATAAACTAGCATAACATGTTTGGGACATATATGTTAATATGTTAGAACATATTATGTTTCGGACATAAAATGTTTGTAAATATAATATGCTTGGATGCAAACATATATTAATTTAGAAATAGCCTATAAACATATATGTGTTTAGTAGCTTGGAGCGCTATTTAACAGAGAGCGATATTGAATTAAGTTGGTGGTTGTTGCTTGTTATTACAAAATTAACATTTTATTTTTCCTTGGGCAATTGATCAGCTACTTCTTTGATCCTTACAAACTGTGTGGTCCGCTGTTCGAATCCCCGTCCGGCAAAAGGTAAAATTAAAATAAAAAAAATTGAATAATTTCTTCTACAATGTTTGTATTACAGAAAAAGGTGCTAAGAACTAAAAAATCTCGTGGAAGTGAGAAAGATGTGAGGGAATATACAATTAGGCAGAAACAAAATTTTGAGCATTCAGGTCGAAAACCTATGTTGTTAGCACCTATATTACCTGTTTATTTTCATTATGATTATAAATATATAAATAAATAAATAAAATTTTGAGCACAATATTGTTTGGGAGAATTTTTTTTAAGCATATAATATTTTTGGGTGCAAAATGCTTCCAAACATATTATATGTTCACATAATAACATATTGTTTTTTGGAAGACAACATTATTGAATTTGGATGCAAAAATACAAAATGTTTGGAACTTAGTCTACCCAAACATATATTGTTTAGACCAATATGCTTTCAAACATATTATATATTGGAAGAGATCAAACATATAAATGTTTGGGCAATACCCAAAAATGTATATGCTTGAAGCAAAATATGTTTGGGAGTATATGTTACAGAAGCGATTTTTTATGAGGGTGTAGATAGAGTTGTTTCCCCAGTAAAATCTTGCAAAGCGTAGCATACGTTGCCAGCTGGTTGTTGATAACAAACAAAGCACCAGTACAATTTATATGTTCCTCAACTACAACTGGAAGTTAAAATAAGAGAATCCGTTTTTTATTTTTAGTATTTTAGAAGTTTGTAATTTTTACTGGATATTTTTTATTGGAAAAGTACGCGAACAGACCTAATATCATGCAGTTTTTGTCGGTGCTTCTCCCCTTCCAACAATATACAAAACTCCTCGCAAAAGTGCCGTCACTATTGAGAAGTTGTACAACGCCAAGTTACTACAAAAAAGAATCGCATGAGTGCAATTATTAGGTGCATTTTTAAATAAATTTAGAACGACACCAAACTATCAGAAAAAGTACTTTTTAAGGTATTTGTAAAAGAATTATCGTGGTCAAATAAAACATGATTGTTTAGGTTTTTATTAATTTGATTAAGCATTTATAAATACAAGAATTTAAACAAAATAACTAGGTTTTCAGTACTTCATTTTCGTTTTTATTTAAATAAATTATAATAAGCTAGTTGCGCTTGGCGTTTTTCAAAATATAAAATGGCTCTTGTAACGCTGTTGATGACATTGGTAACTTCGGCTGCGGTAAATTGTGGTGCGTCGTCAGCTCGGAGAGCACGTATGCGACGAGTGGCTCTCCTTTTCGCTCTATCACTCTCGGGATGCTCGACAAACTGTCGGTATTTGGCGCATCTCTTCGGATCAGTCACGTCGCCAAAGGTGACTGAAATCCCATCATCCCTTGTAGCGGGGTTCGAGAGGGCTCTCACTGTCGACCACAATTTACCAGTTCCTGTGTCTAAGTTACATTGCTTCAGGTGCTCTAACCAAGTGTTCCACTTGTGCCCGTCGACTATCTTACTAATCTCTAGATTTAGTTCTCTGATTCTAGGATCAGCAGGGTTAGCACGACGGCGTTCATCACGCTCGTCTGCGAGTCCCGCCGCTTCGGCTGGGAAGGTTGGCCTCACTTGGGCAATTCGACCAGCGGGTATAAAGGGAGCGGCTGCTGCGTTGATGATGTCCCGGAACGCCCTCTTGGCAACATGAACATGAGAGGGGGACGGGAGTTCACTGAAGCGGCGATCGGTGTATTCTCTTAAGTCTTCCCAGTTGGCTTTCTTTTGATAGATATATGTCCGGCGTTCAGAGGTTATGAAATCGGAGGATCGATTAATGGTGAGAATTATGGGGAGGTGGTCCGATCCCAGTGAAATGACGGGTTGCCATGAAACGTCATTTATCAGACCAGGCGACGCTAAAGATAAATCTGGAGAACTGCTGCACCCATAATTCTCGTGGGGTCCTCTTCGTTCACCGTGCAAAATGTGGAGTCATCTATCTGATCTGCCAAAGCTATGCCTCTCTGGTCATTACCTAGGAGTGAATGCCAAAGTTCATGGTGGGCATTAAAGTCTCCTAGAACCAATCGGTTATGCCCGCACAACAGCCACTCAATGTTTGGGCTATAACCTGGAGCACAGCTACCAACTGGCGGTATATACACATTGTATAGCTCTATCTCGGCAGTCCCAGGCTTGACTGCTACGGTGTTATACTGATGATAAAATAAAAGTTAGTATAAAATTCAGGAAAAATATTCAGTTAGGCTTTCGCTTTTCCAAATCCGAATTGCCGGGCCTCACGCTTGACACCTGCCATCAGATTTTGTACAACCACCTTGTCCACCTTCTTCGCCGCAGAAAGCCAGTTTGCCGTGAACTGCTGCTCGTCCTTAGCAGTTTTTTGGTCTTCTTTAGGTTCCGCTTGACAATAGTCCAGTATTTCTCAATTGGGCGGAGCTCTGGCGTGTTAGGAGGGTTCTTGTCCTTGGGAAGATCTTTTTGGCAAATCAAACTTCTTATACCCTGACCAATATTTGGTTTAGGGTATTAAAGGGTGATACGGTCAAAATTTGGTCAAGGGAAAACGCGTGTAAATCGGTGAAATCGTTTATTTAAAAAATTAAATTAAATTTCTTTTTCAAGTTCAATTAGTATAAAATTCAGGAAAAATATTCAGTTAGGCTTTCGCTTTTCCAAATCCGAATTGCCGGGCCTCACGCTTGACACCTGCCATCAGATTTTGTACAGCCACCTTGTCCACTTTCTTCGCCGCAGAAAGCCAGTTTGCCTTGAACTGCTGCTCGTCCTTAGAAGTTTTTTTTTTTTGTCTTCTTTAGGTTCCGCTTGACAATAGCCCAGTATTTCTCAATTAGGCGGAGCTCTGGCGTGTTGGGAGGGTTCTTGTCCTTGGGACCCACCTGCACGTTGTTGGCGGCGTACCACTCCATGGCCTTTTTACCGTAATGGCAAGATGCCAAATCCTACCAAAACAGTACGGAACAACCGTGTTTCTTCAGGAAAGGCATCAGACGTTTATTCAAACACGCATTCACGTAAATTTCTTGGTTGACAGTCCCGGAAGCTATGAATATGCTGCTTTTCAAGCCACAGGTACAGATGGCTTGCCAAACCAGATATTTCTTTGCGAACTTTGACAGTTTTATGTGCTTGAAAATATCTACTACCTTTCCCCTTCCTTTTGCCGTATAAAACTCCTGTCCCGGAAGCTGCTTGTAGTCGGCTTTGACGTAGGTTTCGTCGTCCATTACCACGCAGTCAAACTTCGTCAGCATCGTCGTGTACAGCCTCCGGGATCGCGCTTTGGCCATCGTATTTTGTTTATCATCGCGATTTGGAGTCACTACCTTCTTGTAAGTCGATAGTCCGGCTCGTTTTTTGGCTCGATGCACGGTTGTAGACGATACACCCAGCTTATTTGCGGCATCTCGGAGAGAGAGGTTAGGGTTTCGCTTGAAATTACCGGCAACTCTCTTTGTCGTCTCAGCGGCTTCCGGTTTTCGATTTCCCCCCGATCCAGACTTCCTGGCTGTCGACAAACGTTCCCCAAACACTTTAATTACATTTGTAACGGTTGATTTCGCAACTTTTAGCGATTTTGCCAGCTTTGCGTGCGAGTAGCACGGATTTTCGTGATGCGCGAGCAAAATTTTGATACGCTGCTCTTCTTGCTTGGACGGCATTTTGACAACTGAAGAGTGAATTCCAAAATCAAAATAAGAGCAACATTCTACACACACACACACCTTCAAAATGAGGGGTGTTCAGGTTTTTTAAATGCAAAATTGAAAGAACTACGTCAAGTTTATATTGACCAAATTTTGACCGTATCACCCTTTATTACAAAAAAACAACAACAAAAGTCAAGTACATCCAGATGTCAATTTTGTTTACAAATCTAATGTTAGTAAACAAAAGATATTAAATATTTTCAATTTGTTTGCTTTACATTTTAATGTTAGTTACCAATGTAACCAGTAGTAACCAGACATGTTTTTGACAATAATAATAATAATGTAAACTGTAACCATACATGGTTTTGACAATAGTAGCCTGTGTAAAATGTAACCAATAGTAACAAGGTATGTTTTTGACAGTTGGATGTGCTCAGCTGTGAACATCTGGCTGTGATGTGTACCTTTAGTTGTTTTATCATGGCCCTAATATAGCAATTTCTGGTAAAACAAGTAATGATAATCTTACAATTGAAATGACAATTTGGACCATTCCTTCCTTGTTATGTTAGGTTTTGCAAATAAACCTAGATCGCTTCAGATACAAAAATATGTGAATGTGCAGAAGGAGGAGTCACTCTGTAATAACAGGATGTGGTATCAAGTTCAGGACAAAATTCATTATGGAGGTTTTCTCTCGTGCCTGACGAGCTTTTAATATGGGATTGGGATTGTCGTCAGCACCCAGAGAAGGAATATGATCACCTCAACCATGTTTCAAGAGCAAAATGTCATTTTTGAATGGTGACCATGTAACATGTTTGTCGCAACCATGTTATTTTCTCGGAAATTATGTGTCTGATTTCGGCAAGCATATTATTTTTGGCGAGAAAACAACATTTTTGCCATAAACATGTAACATGGTCACCATAAAAAAATAAAATTTTGCTCGTGTGTAAACTTTCTATATTTATATTAACGATCTATTTCTTATATCCGAAACGAATGAATTTATGAGAAATTTTGAAATTATGAATGATTTTATAAAATAGGAATCAGCTGATTTTGACGTTTCAGTCAAACGAAAGCGTTCGCATATGTGGTATTGGCAGAAAATGACATTGACGTCCTCTCTAAACATAACTCAGCGAAACGATTATTACAACCTGTTATTTTATATACATATTCGGCACGTTATAATTGTGCCATAAAATTTTATAGCCTTTCATTATGTATTATTATTGAGCAAAAACACCAAGGAAATGACTCCTAATGTCAAGGTTTGTTTTTAATCGAATTACCAATAAAAGATTGTGTTTTTTTTTACTATGCTATTATTGTAGATTTTATACAATTAAATTATTCTGTTCTTACTACTATTTGAACCTTAACAAAACATATTTGTTTCTTGTTAACACTTTATCATAGTTTATTGCTATGCATTTAAAATTCAAAAGATTAATTGTTTTAGAGAATATCATTACATACATACTGTTGGTAAAGTTGATAACCTCCAGCAGGCATTGCGCTTATTGTTTGTAATGTGTAATCACGATTTTACTCGATAACCGTGGGACATGACCTAACCTAACTTTAATGAGAAGTACTAGGTTAATGAGTTATCAGCAGGTTTGGCCTGTCACAAACTGTGACTTTTGCGACATACATTTGCGACGGTATAATACGTATGTCGCAAAAGTCGTAAACCTGCTGTAGAAAACCAAATTTTGAATAGAAGAAATCCTGAACATTTTTTAATTTAGTTTGACAGCATTCGCTGTGAGTTTCTGCCGAAATTTGTGAAAGTTTTCCCATGATCAAGCCTATTTTCTTAGGTGGTATCGAAATTCCCGTTGGTGAGTGTGCAAAATACCTTGGGGTTATATTGGACAGGAGACTGGAAACTTCTTCGCACATACCATCGTCTTGGATATCATCGAATTCGCGACTAATGTATTTTCAGTTTGCGACTTTTGTTACTTTTTCTACATTTACGACGCGTATGTGACGTTTACGACGTTTACAACTTTGCGACAGTCGCAAACCTAAAAGAGTTTTATACAGACCATCTCTGGTTATCAGCAAAGAATTTAGAAAAGTGTTTTCTATGATATAGAACAGTAAATTTCAAATAAAATGGTTTTTCCAAACTACACCGAAAGAGTTTTATTCGTAAAAAGAACGAAACATTTCGTTAAAAGTACGAAATTTGTCATTGTTTTACAATCAAAGGAACTTTTTAGCAGGTATCGTATGCAACAAGGGAATATAAAGGTATGAAATATTTTGGTATTTTGAGATATATTAGCGTTTGATTATTAAACCTTTTAAGTGAGTTATTAATACTTTAGCGATGAGATGTACGATAGTGTTCGGAAGTCATTAAGAATGTTCAATATATAAGAAAAAATGCTGAAATGGACAGTATATTGAAATTGTTTTATAGAAATCTAATTTAATATTATTCAATGTAAAAAATAAATATTCAGTTTCAAAGTAATCCCAGATGAATTTGAAACATTTTTTGTTACACCTAAGCTTATAGTTTAATCGTAAATTGGTAAGTACACGCAAAAAAATAATTCTTTCCTCCCAAACGAAATTTTAGACAAACAAAGTTCGTTTCTCATTTGCTTTTCGTTGAAAGGAAGTGTATTTGGAAGAAAGTATATACTTTTTGTGATAAACGTTTATTCTTTTCCAGGATGTAAAAACAATTTCATAAAGACTAACTGAAAAAAAAATTTTTCTGGCTAATTGCATTTTCCCTCACATCTTTCTCAATTCCACGAAGTTTTTTAGTTCTTTAGCACCTTTTTCTGTAATACAAACAATGTAGAAGAAATTATACGATTTTATAAATTTAAATTTTTTTTTACCTTTCGCCTGGACGGAGAATCGAACCGCGGACCATGCAATTTGTAAGCCAACACACTACCCACTGAGCTATGTAGCCGTTATTGTCATCAATAGACAATTACCCATATAAGTTATATTTATATAGCATAGCTTGCGGCGCCCACGAGCCGATTAAACAAAGTTTATTTCACAGAAAAATACATTTAGTTGGGCACCATGGAGCAGTGGTTGCTACGTCTGACTTGCATGCCAAGGGTCGTGGGTTCGATCCCTGCTTCGACCAAAGTTTTTTTTACATATATTCTATTCTATGTTAGGAAGATTCCGAAAAAATGTTCAACATTACATTGTAGTATATTAAATTTTGAACTGTAAAATGTGTCTTATTAAAGACCTAAAGTCAGAAAAGAACAGTGTTTGATATAAACGAAATGGGCTGTGTTTTTGGTTCAAAAATAACTTTTTTTATTAAAAAAATTAACATTTTGTAACAAACGAATTTTTTTGGTGATAAAAGTGTATACTTTTCGAAGCAATTCAAAAAACTCTAACAAAAGATATAAATATATAAATATAACTTATATGGGTAATTGTCTATTGATGACAATAACGGCTACATAGCTCAGTGGGTAGTGTGTTGGCTTACAAATTGCATGGTCCGCGGTTCGATTCTCCGTCCAGGCGAAAGGTAAAAAAAAATTTAAATTTATAAAATCGTATAATTTCTTCTACATTGTTTGTATTACAGAAAAAGGTGCTAAAGAACTAAAAAACTTCGTGGAATTGAGAAAGATGTGAGGGAAAATGCAATTAGCCAGAAAAATTTTTTTTTCAGTTAGTCTTTATGAAATTGTTTTTACATCCTGGAAAAGAATAAACGTTTATCACAAAAAGTATATACTTTTCTTCCAAATACACTTCCTTTCAACGAAAAGCAAATGAGAAACGAACTTTGTTTGTCTAAAATTTCGTTTGGGAGGAAAGAATTATTTTTTTGCGTGTAGTTAATTAATTTTTTTTTTTTAACAGTTTAATGTTTTTCTTGTAAAAAAATTTTAATTTCAGAGCAACCCCAGATGGATTCGGATAATTTTTTGTATTTCGGCGTATAATTTAATAGAGAACTGGTAAGTTTTCTTTTAAAAAGTTGGCTTTCTTTTAACTGAAATATATTACGTTTTTATGACCTTTATATCCCAAAAAACAGTTTTTAATACATTATTTTATTATTTCTTTAATCAAATTTTTTGCAAACCAATTTAATATTTTTAACGGGAGCCACCGTGGTGCAATGGTTAGCATGCCCGCCTTGCATACACAAGGTCGTGGGTTCGATTCCTGCTACGACCGAACACCAAAAAGTTTTTCAGCGGTGGATTATCCCACCTCAGTAATGCTGGTGACATTTCTGAGGGTTTCAAAGCTTCTCTAAGTGGCTTTCTTTTAACTAGTATATTATACCCTCCACCATAGGAGGGGGGTATATTAACTTTGTCATTCCGTTTGTAACACATCAAAATATTGCTCTAAGACCCCATAAAGTATATATATTCTGGGTCGTGGTGAAATTCTGAGTCGATCTGAGCATGTCCGTCCGTCTGTTGAAATCACGCAAACTTCCGAACGAAACAAGCTATCGACTTGAAACTTGGCACAAGTAGTTGTTATTGATGTAGGTCGGATGGTATTACAAATGGGCCATATCGGTCCACTTTTACGTATAGCCCCCATATAAACGGACCCCCAAATTTGGCTTGCGATTGCTCTAAGAGAAGCAAATTTCATCCGATCCGGCTGAAATTTGGTACATGGTGTTAATATATGGTCTCTAACAACCATGCAAAAATTGGTCCATATCGGTCCATAATTATATATAGCCCCCATATAAACCGATCCCCCGATTTGGCTTGCGAGGCCTCTAAGAGAAGCAAATTTCATCCGATCCGGCTGAAATTTGGTACATGGTGTTAGTATATGGTCTCTAATAACCATGCAAAAATTGGTCCACATCGGTCTATAATTATATATAGCCCCCATATAAGCCGATCCCCCGATTTGGTTTGCGAGGCCTCTAAGAGAAGCAAATTTCATCCGATCCGGCTGAAATTTTGTACATGGTGTCAGCATATGATCTCTAACAACCATGCAAAAATTGGTCCACATCGGTCCATAATTATATATAGCCCCCATATAAACCGATCCCCCGATTTGGCTTGCGGAGCCTCTAAGAAACGAAAATTTCATTCGATCCGGTTGAAATTTGGTACATAGTGTTGGTATATGTTCTCTAATGACCATGCAAAAACTGGTCCATATCGGTCCATAATTATACATAGCCCCCATATAAATCGATTCCCTCCGGAGCCTCTTGGAGGAGCAAAATTCATCCGATCCGGTTGGAATTTTGAACATGGTGTTAGAATGTCGTCTCTAACAAACACGCATGAATTGGTCCATATCGGCCCATAATTATATATAGTCCCCATATAAACCATTCCCCAGGTTTGATCTCCGGATCCTCTTGGAGGAGCAAAATTCATCCGATCCGGTTGAAATTTGCAACGTGGTGTTAGTATAAGGCCGCTAATATCCATGCCAAAATTGGTCCATATCGGCCAATAGTTATATATAGCCGATCCCCAATCACACAAAAATTGGTCCATATCGGTTCATATTCATGGTTGCCACTCGAACCAAAAATAATCTACCAAAATTTTATTTTTATGGAAAACATTGTCAAAATGTTATTTCTACAGAAAATTTTGTAAAAATTTTATTTCTATAGAAAATTTTGTCAAAATTTTATTTCTACAGAAAATGTTTTCCAAATTTTACTTCTATAGAAAATGTTGTCAAAATTTTATTTCTATAGAAACTTTAAACTTAATTATATACGTATTTAATCGGCCTTTTTTCGTTTAATATATACTACGTATGGACTACCTTGTAATTTAGAAGACGATGTTAGAAAGTTTTAAGATACCTT